>NW_010576199.1:0-5783 GCF_000687285.1 Phaethon lepturus | reverse complement strand
CGCCCCGGCAGGCTCCGCAGTGCCTATTCCAGGCAGCTGGTGACACTTGTCCTTCTGCTACACCGACTCCCTCCCGAGCACCTTCATCTCATTACCTGGAAGGTTACGTTTTACAGGGAAGATAATTACCTGACTCTGTCAGCTGCCGTTTGATTTCTGTATTCCGTTCCAGCGCGATTTTTCTTGTAACGACGTCTTTGCTAATGGACTGTCCTCCGTGCTGCCCATTTATAACACCTTTGCTATTATACCTGCTGGACGAGGTCTGACACCGCACAACAAACATTACTGAATTAAACCTTAGCTGTAAAGTAAGCAAGCCTTATTATACCCAATTTTACAGTTGGGTAAACTTACATACTGGAGACATTTAAATGACTTTCCACATTACAGAACGAGTCAGTGAAGGCACAGAGCCTAGAAAGTCCGGCGCTCAGTCACTCGCTCCAGGCCCCCCTTCGAGAAAGCAAATTTATTAAGGATGTGGTTAACGTTAAGCTTATGAGCGAGGGGGCATTAAGCCGTTACAAAGCTCCCTTCCTCCAACACGCCAAAAACCTGCCGCCAGCCTGCAACAACAGATATTAATCGTGCCTTCCACCATCCCCACGGTCAGGAGGCAGCGGTGATTTATCACTTTGCAACAAAAGGATGTGATATTCACGGCTTCTGACCCAGAAGTGGAGGAAAGCACACTGGGTCAGGGGACGTTTGGGGCCTGCTTGACCCCAAAACGTGAAGGAAAGCTACAGTAAAGCGAGCAAAGTGATAAAAAGTCATACTGCTGTCAGAAGCAGCACAGAACATTTTGCAAAATCCAGATGTCCCTTAGAGGGACGCCAGCCGCCCCAGGATTTGCTTTCCTTTAAAAAGCATCGGTCTCCGACAGTTTAGCTAGCAGGCACCGATGGAGTCAGAGGCTCGGAGGACAGTCATGCCTGCGGTGGCCATGGACACACCACCGGCCACTGGGCCACCAGGGACCCGCTGGGCGGTGGAACCCAGTCTGAAACTGCAGCGCAGCCCGGCAGCCGGGCACTGGCACGCGCTTTTCCATACCCTGCAAGACCGTTAAAAATCCCAACTTTGTCGTCACCACCCTTTCTGACCAGCTGGCTGGCTGTAAACAGACCCATTTTCCCTTCGAAGTGCCCAACTCACCCTCTTCGTTTCGTTCAACAGTGCCGCAGTCGCGCCTTTTTGGCATCCCAGGGCACGGACGTTGCCGTCGCGTCACAACCGTCGGAACGCCGTTGTTGGCAGAACGACGCCGAAGGAGCTGGTGGCGAAGAGAAGAGCCAGGCTTTATTCAGTAATAGCCAAAGGAAATTAATAACTCCAGAGGGAATTGCACTAAGTGCAGGTGCTGCAACGGAGGGACACAGGGTCTCGGGGGGTGTAATAAGTGACTGTCAGGATTTTGGGGGGCAGAGCCTGCAGGCTGGTTAGAAAGGCAGATGAGGAAAATAGCGGGAAATTGCAAACTGAAATTATTCCAAACCCAAGAAACTGAGTCACTGGTGTGTTCGGAAACTCCTTCTTGAGATGGGAATTCAGCTTCACCTGGAATCTGCCACCAGACAATGGATGTGGAGCCATGCTCTCACACCTTGTTTTATTAATAATTAATAACTTGAGAAATTGGGAAAACAAGAACTAATTAAACACTAAGAGAAGGGAGGCCACTGTATAGTTGGAGTAGGAATGCCAGGCCACACTAGAAAGGGAGTTGGCACTTGGTAACAAATCCATCCCTCAAGACGTGCCCTCTACGCCAGATCCCAAACTCAACCTCTCACCTGTAAAGCACTCGAAAAGAGGTCATGGCCCAGGAGCAGCATTCCTCCCCCCTGGCTCGAGCTTACTTTTGCTGTCCTAATTGAGTTTTTGTGCTGAAAATACATTTCTTCCGGAGGAATAAGGAAAGGGTAGGACAAATCCTGGCTGCCTTCCAGGAATCTCTACTCATTTCAACATCATCCTGAGATTCAGACCCTACAATGAATTATAAATGGACCAGTTTTGCACTGCTTAATGGAGACTTGTACAAGGTGGAGTGGGGATTCGGGGTTCAAGGCTGGGACAAAGGCCTTACAGGTACCGCACGTTTCGTAACTTGGGAAAAACTCATTTGGGATTCCTTACCAAGAAAGTCAAGGTGCCTGCAAGCCAGATAGTCCTCTTTCTTACACTGGATTAAGCCCAAAATGCATCCACTAACCCATGTAGAGGGAGGGAAAGCAGAAACCAGGTCGCAGTGAGAACTTTGGGGGTCTGCAGAGAGGGGCTGTGCTGAACCCCACTTTGATTTTTAACCAAACCCAAACGTAGATGGGCAAAGGAGGCTTATGCAAACACTGACTTGGAGCTTGAGCTCTCTTTCCATGACACTTGCTGAGCTGGGTTTAACTAACACCCCCAGAGTTTTGTCGCCCAACAGGACCATTCGGGATGGCTGAGGGCACTGGCCGTGTGCTAAACAGGGCTGCATCTTTTGTCTGAATCCCTCAGCACTCGCCCTTCCCACAAACTTCTGCTGGATCTGTGAGACCCGCACTTGGGAAACAACCATTCAAGAAATAAACACTCAGGCCAAGGAGAGCTGCCCATCACGCAGGACTGGCTCCTTTTCCCCCCCAGTTCAGCAGCTGCTGAGGAAGGACAAGCACCAACTCCTTGCTCACCGAAACGCCCAGGGAAAGCCCTCCCTGCTCAGTCCAGAGGACATTGCACCCCACATCGGCGTTGTCACACCAAAACTTTCTCAATGCATATCACATAGAGACAAGGGAATGAGCTGTATTTCATCACGTGAACTTTACAACCAGAAAAATCAAGCACGTGTCGGTGCCGCTGCAATTTCACCCGCTCTCTGGTCTCCACAGCATATGGTCTGACGGTGCTATTCCATTTGCTGTCCCTGGGAGAGCAGTTTGAAACGGAGAGAAATAGCATGGTACATTTGAGTTTATGGGGTATTAAAAGGGCTACAGTGAATGGTAGCCAAGGCACCAAAGTGAATTATTTATAATGCAATTGCACTTTCTCCTAAACTACCCTTCAGACGGGTCAGGCCTCGGACATTCACATTAAGGTCTTGTTAAATCCAAAGAAGCCAAGGCTGTACCCAGCAATGCAGATATACCAGTTTTACATTAAATTGTGTTCAAGTAAAATTCCTTCAAAGTAGCACTCTGAGATGACATTACTCAGTTCTCTGATTAGGGGCAGACAGAGATTTTACATAAACCTCCCTTCACCTAATTTTTCCCCTTCTTTGGGTGGGATCTCCTAATGTGCCATGATCTCTATATTTTCAAAATCTTAGGACAAAACCAGACTCCATTTTTTTCCCCAGCAACACCACATATGAGTTAGCCAAGGGATCTCTTTGAGCTCAGGTACGAGCTAGGTCCATGAAAATCTAATTTGCACAGAAAAATGGCACCAGTTCTGCACTGCAGAGCACTGCAGTGATTTGCTGCATCATTCTTGTGCTGTTGCAATGTAGACCTTGTGGTTTGCAGGAAAAAGCGTTAGCCTTCCCAGGCTGGCAGTGGAGTTTCTCAGGTAGAGGAGACCTCCCCGAACTGATGCAGAACCAGGACACTGCTCAGCAGCCTGCGGAGCCCTCTTCTTTTGTGGGTAGAGTTTGCTTTAGCTGGGCTGGGAGAAAAAACCAAAACCTAACAGCCTAGCAAATTAATCAGGGCTCTTCATGACAGAGGTACTACAGAAAAGGGATCGGAACAAACCCTTAAGCGTAGTCAGGCCACAGTTCTCCAGGAAACACTAATATTAAGGACTGACTTAGCCTACGTTTTCTATCCACCCGTGGCTGGTGACAGCTCGTCTCGCAGCCCTGCGGGTGCTTCGGATCTTTTCTTCGGGGCACAGTTTTGTGGTTAGAAGAGGTTAGGTTGTATGGTTAGATCTTGTAGCAGGACTGGAAATCACCGCTTGCCCTGGCCTCCCAGGCGTCCTGCACAAAATCCATCCCAGCTGATCGATGCTCCGCTCGAAGGATGCGAGCCGGACCTTGGCCACCCGGGCTCCCGCGCCATGGGAAGAGGGTACCCCGGTGCTCCTGGTGGTGAGCAGCCCGCGCGCTGCTCCTCTGCTTGGACACGGGCAAGTAGAGCAGAAATACTGTCTCAGCAGCAAACTAATGGGTACAGATTTTTATGAGACTCAATAGCACTTTAATTGATTTTATTGTAATTTATGGCATTTGCATAATGATGTGAGTCAATATGAAGATAGTGAAGCAGGAGGTGATAAAAAGCATTTCAGACTCTCATTCTCAGGGACCTGAGTCCAATCCCAGTATTTTAACATTTCAGTTTTCTTATTTTTGGTAATGCAGTTGTTTTGCGTAATCCTGAAGCAAGTAGCAGCATTATGACAATACACTGACTGGCAACAGCATCTGACAGCGCTACCTAGGAAATACCCGCTATCACCAACTGATGGAATTAAACCTCTAATTACAGGATTTTTAAACCAAGAAATCGAATTTACCTTGTTAAGTGCCTCTGTAAAGGGCTTCTCCAGCAAACCATAAGCAGTGCCACCGTACTGCTCCAGCCAAGCCACACGCCTCCACCAGCTCTGCCCTGCAACTCGTGCTCTTGCACCGGGGACGCAGGCCATCTGACCGTCCAAAGCACAAGACATGAAGATAATTAACAGCACAATATTATGGCTTAGATGCAACCAACGAAGTTCTTGTTATCTGTGAGCAATCCCTTCGATCAAACAGTATGGAAGAGCTTCTATGTTGAATCAATGCAAGTGGAGTCCATTCGAACGGTAGACTTGCAGGTAGGTAAATACAAGATTATCGTCGTTTAATTAGAGGGTTTTTTCCAGCACTGATGGCACAGCAGCCACGACCTATAACTGCATTAAGAGCAGCACTCAGTAAACAAAGCTTGGCCAGCTTCATGCAAAATGACTGCTGTAAATGGGAGCGTTGCCCACAGACACCTCATCGGACGGACCTTTCTACCTTGGCAAAAACCAAACAGCCCCAAGAAGGATCGCTTTCCATCGCGCCGTACAATCTGCTGGCTTCATTCCATTTGCTGTCAACACGGCTAAACCAGGAGGTTTTTCATGTTCTCCTAATGGACTCTAACAAATGTGAATTGTTGGAATGAGAATTCTAGTTATAACAAATAACAACAACAAAAAAAAAAGGTTTAATTAATGCTTGTTAACAAACTTGCAGAAGTAATTAGACAACCTTTCAGCAGAAAACATTACATCTTGTTTTCGTTGTTGCTGTCGTCGTCGTCATCGTTGTTAGTAATAATAGTAATAGCAATAGCAATTATAATTATAATGATAATTATAAATATAAACCTTTCTAGACCCTCCTGCTTCCCTGATCTCTGGATCCTGTCCCACGTACAAACATCCAACAGGCCAGATTTTTAGTAAACTCACACAGTACTTCAAGGCCACATTACAGCCCAGGAATTGCTATTTTAACACCAGCAACTAAAGCAATTAAAGTAACAAAACATGAAAGAAGACATAGGAATTAATCAAGTCTAAATCAAACGCAAGTACTTGTTTATCCAAACACATAAATACTGGTTTGGTGCTAATAGCAACCTGGTAGCAGCTGGAATACGGGATTTTTTGAAAATAAAAGAAGCAAAACCAATCCTTTCACGGTAGGGTCTTTTTTTAGTTCCCCGTAGCTAGAATGACACCGGATGCGACCGCTAACGGTGGTCTGCTCTAACGGCAAAACACCACGTTACCGCCGGGCC
>NW_010576198.1:0-6253 GCF_000687285.1 Phaethon lepturus | reverse complement strand
GGGGGGGCGCGGAATATTCCAGCCGCCAGCACGAAGCCCTTTCCTCCGTCGCTTCTCGCAGGTATGCCATAGCGGTCCCGCTCCTTGGGCAGGAGGGAGGGGAAGGACCCCGCAAAGAACAGCAGCGGTCCCTGCGGCGCGGGAGATGGCGATGGAGACGGAGCAGGGGGCCATGCCTGCAGCTCCCGCTCCAGCAAACGTTGGCCTGCAGGAAGAAAGTTTGGTGGTGGCAAAAGAACGGGTACTCTAAATTTCTGAGGGTGCAAAAGAGCTGAGAGTGTGAGTGAAAGTATGGATTTTTCCAGGGTGTATAACAAACCCTGGCAGAATACAAGACTGTAAAAATCGATGGTGAACAATAGTTTTGTTTATAAGGTTATCTTTTCAAACAAGATCTAACGTGTAGGTTCAGTAAAACTTTATATATCATTGAAAAGACGATCTGTCTGTTTGCACAGCAGAGGAGCATGAGCTAAGAGAAAGTATTACTGGAAAAACGAACTCCAGAGAGGGTGTGTCTGCCTTCACTTTTGTTTCCTGCTTGTGTCATTCTTTGGACTTCGGTACCACCACCTTGGGTAAACAAAGGGTAAGTGAAACTGGAGACAAACTTACTGCATCAGTTCACTCTGAAATAGCAGATTGTCTCTGGTTTTGGTTAAAATATATACACTATCCTATACTGTTGTATAGGCAAACCATTGCAGGACTGGGTATCTGGTGAATGCAAAGGATAAAAGTGCTATAGTGTGTGCATGCCATTGTAAAAAGCAAGGGAGGGTCTGAATTTACACACTGATTTTACCTATTTATTTTTAAGTAATTCCCACATCAAAGGATCAGGCCAGAAACAAAACATGCCATAGGTGCTTTCAAAATGGAATAGTAACCAACTGACAATCATAGGATCGTGGGATAATTCAGGTTAGAATGGACCTCAGGAGGACACTTGGCCAACCTCCTACTCCAAACCAGGTCATTGATGGGGCCAAATGCAGTTGTGCAGGGTTTTACCCAGCCTGCTCGTGAAAACTGCCAGAGACAGAGAGTGCCCGCCCCCCCGGGCAGCCTGCTCCCACACTCGATTGGCCGCTCGGGAGGAACATTTTCCTCATACCTCGCCTGAACCTCTCTTGTTTGCATTTATGCTGTTGTCTTCCCACCGTGCACCTCTGTGAAGAGTCCGGCTTTGCCATCTTGATGACTTCCTCCCAGGAACTGGGGGCTCCTGGAAGGTCCCTCAACACCTGCTTTCATCAGGCTGAGCAAGCTCTGCTCCCCCAGCCTCTCCTCAGGGGCCTGGGCTCCAGCCCCTAACCCTTTCACTGAACCCTTTTGCTGAACGTGCTCTAGTTTATTGATGTACGCAGCTGTATTCTCTGACCCAGCAAATACCTAGCCTAACCTCATGCACCTGTGTAGTGATTTTTCTTGCTAAAGGACTCCTCAGATACTCAAGTGTTTTCTTGAGTATGTATGTCTACAGGAGTGGGGCTTGAAAGCAAATTGATATTTAAAGCAGATAGATTAAAGTTATTTTAATTTAAAAACATGTCAGCATTTGTACCTCCTACTGCAGTCTTGAAATTAACATTAAATGGTACCTCCATACTAGCTCTCAGTCTGCTTTCTCCCTCTAGCCCTTGTCTGGCAGCAGCCTTCAGCATGGCAGGGGCTGAGAGATGGGGAGGTGACATGTAAATGCTTGTCTGTTTGTATGCTTTTCCCTAGGCATCCACACCGCCCACTGTATGATGCAGGATGTTGAGGTGAGTGATCTTTGGTTTGACCCGCACAGATACTCTTTTCATCTTGTGTTATCAGAGTTCATTATTTTTGTACTTGTATCACTTCCTTGATGTTTCTAACTAAAGCAGTACCAAACTGTTGTATTTTATATAATTACATCTTCAGTGTAATTGATAATGAATACATAGATGTATTTTCTTAAAGGCAAATTCAGATCACTTTCCTTACCAAGGCACAACATCAATAATGTTAATTTATTCTGGAGTGTTCAACTGTCTCACTCATGAAAGAAGCCCCATTTTAAATAATCATAGAATTACAGAATGGAGCAATTTAGGCTGGAAGGGACCTCAGAAGGGAATCTGGTCCAACTCCCTGCTCAAAGCAGGGCTGATGTTGATATTAGATCAGGTTGCTCATCATAACATGAAGTTTTGATCTTAAAAGCTTGTGTAATGTTTAAAAAAATCTCCATCTGAGGAAAAAAAATACAATCCTTGTACTTTCATCAATATGAGCCTACATAGCTTAACTGAAGTCAGTCACAGGAACGCAGGAGGCAAAACTCCTCGGTTACCAAGTCCTTGTGGACTTCTTCCAGATTTATACCAGCCTTGCAAATAACAGCATTATTCATACATTTCACTTTGCAGTTGGAGAAAAATTCAACTCCATGAATTCTAAGTATCTCTTAAGTCTGAGGCTTCTCTTAATCAGATCCAGAGTAAAAGAGATATATGCTATTTTTCCTAAAACCAAACCAAAACAAAAAACCACTGGGTAAAGAAGGGCTGTTGACTTTGTTACTGTCCTTTTTACTCTAGTGATATTTTAGACAGACATATTGAACATGTTAATAAGTGTGTTTCCTGAACAGGTATGCTTCTCTAATTTAAGGCCAACAAAACAGAGAGAAGGAAGATACTGTATTAGGTACAGAGAAAGGGAGTGAAAGAAAGCTAAAATGATGATGCTGTTCTCCAACATGGAAACCTGTACTCATCACTGAAGTGGTTTCATCATATTTTAAGTCATAAATTTCTGCCTTTGTTTTATACATGCCATTTTGTTTCTCCCTACATTTCACAAGAAGAAACTGCTGAGTCTGTTTTCTATTTTCTGTAAGTAGAATTCTACATTCAGTAAGTGTAACTGAAGGCGGAATGTAACCAACTGCATTTTAGCAGAAAACATTAAGATTATAAAGTGTCTGCTTATTCTTTGAAAAGCAGATACAGCAAAAATTGCATTGAATTTGTAAAGTTTCCTTAATTTTATACCATTTGTTTTTCTGTGACACAAACCATTAATCTTTCTAAGAAATACCAGATTGTGTGGTTTTCTAACTAAAAGTATGATGTCTTCTTAAGAGTATTAAGCCTTATTTTAGTGGCTTTCAGGTATTAATTAAATTATTAATTAAATTATCCTGATCAACAAGACAAATATATGGCCTATAAAACTTACTCTAAATGTATTTCCTAAGTAAGAGAAAAACAGTAATGCCTTTTTTTTTCTTTGCTGTCAGTTTTAACTAATCAGAAGGCAGTCAGGCAGTGCCTATTTCATTCAAATTTCTCACCTTTTCCAGAGTCCCTGACTTCTCCTAAGAGTTACTTCATTCTGAAGCCACGATGTTTTTAGAATGGAGGGCAAGGGAAAGCTGTATTCTGTGGTGTTTCCGGAGGTAAGGACCTTCTTCCAGAGGTCAAAAGAACAAAAAATGTTCTTTTTTTCAGCCTGCTTAGTCTATATACATTTCAGCATTAGCCTGATTCCTGTTTGGTGCTGGCACACAGTATCACTCAGGCAGTGGAGTTGTGCACTATGGAGGCAACAGCTTCTCTCTTGTGGCACTGCCTGGTGCAGTGTGGGCTCCAAAACAGGCGATGGCCAAGAGGCTGTAGTCACTCCCATCAGCGCTGAGCCTGTACCCCCCTCTGAACCGAGTCCTGAATGCTAAGTAAGTCAATGAACTTCCTCAGGCACTGAAGTGAATCTTGTCCTTAAACGTTTTCCTGAAGCTTAGCACTAGTGATCAATATCAGGAGGATCAAGCACTGCAACTGCTTGCCGCCAGAAAATATCCGCAAAATAATTCTTTATGTTAGCACTTCTGTGCATGAGCTGGTAGGTGTTGGTAACCAAATGCAACACTGTCAGACAATACACGTGCTAAAAAAAATGACAAAAGTTCTCGATGCAGGGAATTTTTCTTAAATCTTTTCATGTTAGGTCTTTTAAAGGTAACCTGTCCATATGAATTTTATGACAGAAATGTCACCGCTTGCAAGTTTTGTGCATCATCATTTAAAAGTACAGAGATTCCTTTTTGCTCTGTGGAGCTCCTCAAGATGAAAATGTGGCCTTTCTCAGGGATGACTATTATATGTTATTGGCTGGAGGAGCCCAGACATGCAGACCATTCAGGCACACTACCACTGACGTACAAGGGGAAATGCCTTCCCCTGCTTCTGAGCATGGATGTTGAATAAGTGTCCTTCTCTCAATATAGTCAGCTTGGGAATTAGCTGTTTATCATTAAAATAAGCAGAAGTAAATGACTATGTTTAAAAGCATGAAAAGAGTTCTTTGTGAATTAGACTGTGCTTGGTACACGCAGTGCTTAGCGCTTAGCAAAGGTTTCTGCAGATGTGGAGCACTGATGCCTTCAGCCCTAAAATTTTTGTTGAAAGTCATGTCTAGTCCATCTAGAGTAGTTGGACCCCGGTAAGCACATGTGAACTCAGGACTAGTTTCTCAATTAGCTATCCAGTGTGAATGCACTTTTTAACTCTTCTTCCACAACTTAGTTTCTCTACTTCTTTCGTAACTTGTTTTAAAGATGTTTGTATGTATGTAAACACACATGCATACAAATATGTATGTCTTAAGAAAATGAACCTAGACATTAAGAAAGGCCCACATCCAGAGCAAATAGAAAAATCTACAAAATCTGTATAGATTCTTTTGTTGGCCCTATATATGGTCTCTGGATTCTTAACAGGGTTTTTTTCACCGCTTTTTATCACAGTCTCATAAATTTATGTAACATTTCCACGTTGAAGTGAAATACTAAGCAAAGTATTTTTGTCCTATTTCCATAAAACTGCCGTTACTCACCTTCTGTTAGGAATCAAAGTGTGAAACTCGTCTCTTGTGAAGTTCTGCTCACTTTTAGCAATATCAGATGTATTTTTGCTTTAATAGCTATTGCGGCTCATATTTACCACCCAGCTACTTTCTCAATGAAAGTATTTCCTACCCCTTGTGTTGATGTCAGTTAACATCCAAGCAATCCACTGTGGAAATCCCAAGCTTCACATGATCAGTAATCATACAGTGTAAACCCAGCTGAGCTGAGGAGGTATTTGGGTATTCTTCAAAACCAAGGTTGAAACATAACCAAGGATGAAACATGCCCAAGGGGCTGTTGGATTCTTCCAAACCACAAAAGTTTGTGTGACATAAGGGATGGCCAGATAAATAGTTTAACTTTTGTCCCATTTCTGTATTGAGTGCATCAGGGTAGTTTGAATTTGTAACACTTCATCAGCTATGTTTAATGTTTGCAAACCAGCATTGCTGATCCTGCAGCTAGATCCATGAGGACAAACCCATGTACCTGTGCTGAGCCGCACTGCCTGTCTCTGCACGGACAAACCTGGCTGCAGAAGCAGCATCCGCCTTGGAGCAGCCAGAGCAGTGCTCTCCTCCAGAGACTCGGAAGTGAATCCCCTTATGCCTAATCTCTAAATTAGTTTACAAGTTAGCCTTTATTTTGTTTATAAAAACACCCCCCAAAATTTAATACATTTGTTCTGCATAAACTACTCCCTACTTTTTTTCAGTAACTGCACTTTGTTTTAATCAGAGATGAACTAAAAAACAGTAATATATAACGATGAAAAAGAGGAACTGCACCTATTGAAAGTGGTTGTCAACGTAGTTTGGAAGCAGTATTAACTCGGGGTCTGGTTGTTGTTATGATTGCTAGATAATGTTGTTTCCATTTTATTTATATTCTCGCTTGGAAGTGGTGGTTAGAAATCCACTGAAGTCAGCAGCAGGGCTTCAAGCCTGAGGAGGTGGGTAGTTAGCAGGACTACAGTCCTCAACGGTGGATGGGTTTACGTATTTGATGCCTTAGACAACACAGTCCCTAGAAGTTGTATTGATTGTGTTCTGGCCAAAATGCAATCTATGTAAGCAACATAGGGCAGATGCCAACTGCCAGGCAAGGACCTAATTTTTGATTATTTTTATTTTTGGGGTACACCTAGGACTTGTTTTGGGATCCATTTTGGTCTCAGGATGCTTTGTACTTGCCAGGGATTCGAAGGATCTTAGTTCTGTGGGCGCTTTTACGCGGGAGGAGGGAAGAGCTCTGTCAAGCACCGGCACGCTTGCTGGGCTACTGCGAACGTGGTTTTGTGTAAAACGTACCGTACCCGGCCGCAGCGGCGCAAGCCCCCGTGGCGCCAGGGTCAGGCTGCGCGTGGTG
>NW_010576197.1:0-6198 GCF_000687285.1 Phaethon lepturus | reverse complement strand
CACCTCGCTGCCGCTCCGGTGTCCAGCCCCGAGGGGGGAGTTCGGTCCCGCCGAAGGGGACGGGCGCCGGCAGGCTTTCTGCACGGGCTCCCCGCATTGCGCTGCCGAACTAAAGGGTGGGTCGAGGTGCTCCAGCCCCCCGAAATGCTCGGGGGCGCAAAGCAGGTTAGTCCTGCGGCACTGTGGAAGTACAGGGCTGGCTCGCAAATCCTGCCAAGCCTTATGCCTGAGCCTCCAAAGCCCACTGCCCAAGGTAAAGAGCGTGTCCAGCCGCTAACGCTTCGCTGCTCCTGAATGTGACACTTCCCAGTGCCACAGTGCCACTAGCAACCCGAGGGACTGGTTATAAAAAAATACCTATTTTTGTATTCATCTTCGCAGCCTCCTTGGCATGAGCACACACCCGATTTCTGTGAAACACCCAGGTGCTACTAACTACAGCCGCACTCCAAGGCGCTCGCATCTCCCTGCCGCAGCACCAAAACGCTCTGTTTCAGAAAAAGGAAGGTAAACAGGGACACAGAGTGCAAAATTAGCAGAACTGGGGTACACCCAGCTTTTCTCTTTTCCCTGTTACCTGCAAAAGATTTAGCGCAGAGAACATCACCACGGGGCACTGCAGCAGAGCAGCTACAAGCCCGTGTCTTTCCCCTGGACATGTGAAAGTGGGGTGGAGGGAACAAAAGAGGTTGAAAGGAGCAGCCCTCTTGCTGTCCCACACGCACACCTACAAACACTGCCTTCTCTGGGAAGAGTACAGAGAATGCTCAAGTTTGCCCCTTCTCCTGAGGGGTCCCTCCTCTAAGCTATCAATCCTTTCCAGTTACTCTACCTCTTTACACAGCAGAAGGGGTGGAGAAGAAATGCATACCTGAAATTTCTTTTTTTTAAACTAACAGCTGTGCAAAAGGAAGTTGCTAAGGCAAGAAATAGCAGGCAGGAGTGGAGTGCTCTTTTGGCCCCCAGTGCTCCTGCCCCAGCGAGCAGAAGCCCTCCTGGGGCGCAGGAGCTCTCTGGAGGGAATACTCCATGAACCACACTACCTTGGGTAAGTTTTTTTTAAATATTGTCTATTTATCAACACGTGACTGCTAGCAGTGTGTCCTAATGTTAGGGCTTTTATTGTATTGAGCATCTTGTAAACAGTAGATTGACTTAAACCTTTTTCCAAAGCTCAAACCTTAGAATTGTTTGGGAGGATTTAATCCCATCTCACAGGGAAGGTTTTGTGTGTGTGTTTGTTTTTTTTTTAAGTTACAACTGAAATGACATATCAACCCCCAAAATTTTAAACTGTTCTACAGAGCATGGCATTTGCTCTGACTCAAGCTTCAGATGAGCTCACATTTACTGGTTTTGAAGTTGGAAGCAGTTTTATTAGCACTTGATTACAGAAAATTAGGTTCAGAAAAAAAACCCAAACCGTAAACCAAGAAAACAATGTTTGCCTTCTTCACAGCATTTCCTATTTCTATCTTCATGCAGCCTTAAATAGATTAAAATTACGTTTCTGTCTTCATCCTTGATAATTCCTGAAGACATTTGTAAGGAAATGCTTCTAAAAGATCAGAAAGCAATCTGCCATTTCACAAGAAACTGATAAAAGCCAGCCCTTTTTTGATTGTTTTGGACACCCAGCCCTTCTGGTGTTTCACCCCTCCCAAACCCAAAAGCAAACAGCTATCAGCGCCACAGGAAAAGCTCTAACAGATAATTTCCTAGAAAGTTGGCAGCGAGCCGTATAAACACCACAGACACACAAAAATGGGTAAAATCACAGCCACCGAGAAGCACGCGCTCCGTTTAAGGCATGCGTACGCAGCGTGTGTACACACGTGCACAGGCAGCCTCACGCGCAGACACAGGAGGGCTGGTGTCCACCCACCCATTCACGTAGGATCAAGCTGAGATGGAGAAACACAAACGGGTAACAGCTGCCTGATTTCTAACAACAAGTCAATCCGGTGTTTCCTCTTCCTGTTACCATGGACTGCCCTAGTCACATTTTGTTTTCTTGCTGGGGATAAATACGCTGCAGAGAACGCTTGAGTTACAACTCACACCTTTCGTCCCAGTATTCTTCATAGATGCCACCATGGAGTCTTAGCCCTGATCTGTCCTGCTTCACAGATGGCACCAAATGTGTAAAAATGTAAAGTCAGCAGGTTTTGCAAGATTACCGCAAAAATTGGACTAGCAAAATATCATTTTCTCACCACTAAGACATTTGATAAAATTACAGGTGGGTCTGGACTATTGATTAAAATATATGGGAGGCTGTGTTAATTCACGCTACAAACAGTCCCCTTCTCCAAAATGGAGAATACAACTCAAAAATTATGCTGTATATAACTGGGATCTGAACTCATTAGCTGACTTATTTGTTAATTTTTGTGACAGCAATAGCAACCCCCTTCAAATTATAACTTTTTTGGATGTTATCTCTTGTGTGCACTCAAGAAATACCTCCACCCAGTTGTCTTTTGCTTCACTGAGGGCTATAGGATGGCGTATTGTGTTAGTATTCGTCTGTGACAGATACTCTCTTAAAAAAACCAACACCAAACCCATGAAAAATATCCACCCGTGTTTCTCTTACACAGGAAGAAGTAGAAATTTATAAGTTGTTGGTTTGAATAAGGGAAGACTACAAAGAGAACCAAATAAACTGATGAGACACGCAAAGAGAATCCATGACAATAAAAAACACAATATGATGACCTCATGTGAGTATCATTCAGCTCTTCTTGAAATAAATGGACATGTATGGTATTAAGGAGAGGCACACAGCACCTAAAGGACCAGACTGTAAGTAGACTCTGTCTAAATTACTTAAATTTATATCTATGAATATATTATTAAAATTACTACTTAAAATAATAAATGTAAAAAGCAAGCCACATTCCAAGTCCTTTGATGCAAATAACAAAGTCGCTGCATATTCATAACCTCTAGAAATTCAAAGAAAACTACAGAGGAACACTCAAAGCTTTTCAGTTATTTAAGAACAGGTGCCCAAACTCATTTTTTCAAACCAATCTGGATTCAGCTAAGTATGACATTCATCAGTCAGCTGGATTCAACTACGTTTCCAGACATTTAATTTAAATTTAGTGGGAATGGAAGCAAGTATCTTTCCAACGGGGTAAGACCTATCTTGTAACTCACTGCTCTGAAGGGAAGAGAGTTTGCAGCACCTCTGAGGAAATGGGAACAGGTTTTGCTTCACTACCCTGACAGACAGTTCCCTCCAGAGGAAGCAACAACCCACTTCACTGCAGGGCAACTGCTGCCAGATTAACGTGCTGCTCAAGACCAAAGAAATCAGAAGTAGGCGGACAGAACACTAAACCTGTGTTGCAGAGGAGCTTTTTGTCTCCCCCCTTAACAAAAGCATGATATATAGATATACTTGTAGAGAAACAA
This sequence comes from Phaethon lepturus, assembly GCF_000687285.1. Taxonomy (NCBI): domain Eukaryota; kingdom Metazoa; phylum Chordata; class Aves; order Phaethontiformes; family Phaethontidae; genus Phaethon; species Phaethon lepturus. The sequence goes on along the minus strand of NW_010576197.1, from coordinate 2,772 downwards.
GCTATTTGGTATTTTGTGTTTTATTTTTTTCACTTTTAACTAGCATTCAGCCCATGTCTTGTGTACTTCAAATTTCTCAAATACAGATTTCCAAGCCTAGGTGCAGATTTCCGAAACTCCTCATTGCGGCAACTCTTATGTCCTTTAAAGACACAGATTTACTCACAACATCTACTCAAATAAGATGATATGTAGGCAAAGATACCAAGAAGCATCTCTGTTTTTCAGATTTATGGCTCTGCCACTACAACCTAGATTTTGAGAGACACTAAAAACTTCTAGAACACTTAAGTGCCATCGGGGATCTAACAGAGGAACCAGCTACAAAAACCAGTGGTTGTAAAGTGCATGAAGTGCTCTAAGCAGAGGCTGTTGCACTCCTGAAGATGAGGCAGGAAAACAGTTTACCACAAAAGTTCACCGCTAAGTTTGGGTGCCCAGCTTGGAGAAGCTAAGGCCCACGTACTTCGTGTGTGTGTGTGTGGTTAGTCATGAGCAACACAGTCTTTTGCCCAAAATGACTTTTTGCAGCTAACCATAGAGAACAACGGAAGAAGCATTACCCCAAAAACCACAGCCAGTGGCAAACGCTACGTAACACATGGGATGGTCACCAGAAATCTCTCAAGTACCATACTGCAGAGACCAAACCTGCTCCTGACCATTGCGTACAGAACCACAGACTTTCCTGAGATTCTCCAGAGGTGGCACTTAGGCCCTATCTCGGGAGGCAGATTGTTGGAAGACCCCCATGCTTTAACCGCAAATCCCTCCTGCAGATTTCCAGTAGGTGGAAGGAGAGGCTGTGCTGGTTACAACCCACGCACACAAAGCTCAACAGTCAAGAGGGCAAATGTTCATTAAATACTGGTGAGACCTCCAGCTGCAAACACCAAGAACTACATCAGTGAGCCACAAGTACTCGGTGCTCAGTTAATGTTTAAAATACATATATTTCAATACAGAAATATGCATTTATATCTCTTTGTGTCTAAATTAGCCTGCATTGCATAAGAAAAGTAAGTTTTTATTTTGTCTTGTTTGTGCCCATAAAGAGGCGACACACAACAGAGTAAAGCTTGTATTTATTTTTAAATCAGGTATTCATACCCTGAATAAATGTTGGAGATTTAAATGTTCCAGACACATATTTCTGTTTTACAAATGCTTTGGTGTTTCTTTTAGTTACACTTGTTTATAAATTTAAGGGCGGGGGGGGGGGGGGGGAAGAGAGGCCATAAACAAAGGTTTTTGTAGAATTTTTCCACTGTCACTACTTTTCCTTGCCAAAAAAAAGGGGAAAAAATTCAATTTGTTAGCATTTTCATTGAAAAATGTCAACATTTCAATTGCTTTTCTACTACCTCTATTTTTCTGTGTGAACTCCCCCTTATATGCTTTGCCAGGGAGTTCCAGTAGATTCATGGTAGCTCTCTCTTCTTTTTTATTAAAGGACAGAGGACTTTATAGGGGCAGGAAAGGCATGGAAGAGTAACTTTTTTTCCTTTTTTTCTCTTGCTTTCCCCTCTCCCCCTTTTTGTCTCTCAAACTTTTTTAAAGAGCAAACATTTAGAAAAAACAGAGTCTAGCAGAAATCAAGACAAAAGTAAGAAATAAAGGAACACAAGAAATTAATATGTTCAATTTAAGGATAAAAAGGAAGTACAATGAAAATGGGGAGATCTTTTACCTGACCTCCTCCAAAGGGCCAAAATTACATACTGTAAATGCAAACTCTTGCGGGCCAGATTATAATCCTGTGTATTTTACAGCATCTATATTTTAAGCCACCTGAGTTCAGTTGAATCATTTTTGATTTATACCAGCTTTAGTCCAGTCTAATGTCCTATGTTTTTCTTTCCCTTAAATAAACAAAATTACCTGTTCTTCACATTAAATCTGTTTTTAATCCTATATAAAGCATTTTGGGATACTTATTGTATGAAAGACATTCTATATAACAGAGGTGTATTGTTTTTTGTTATTATTTTTTAAGTTGACCAGCTGCACTGAATTTCCATTGCCCCTTACAGCAACTCTCACAATTTGGATATGGCCAAATCTCCCTTAGCACTGCCCCTGGGGCCTACTCCGTCTTTTATTTAATTTCTGCCTAAAAAATTCAGTCAAGACCATCAAGCAATACCTAGTTTTGGTAGGGCTGCAGCTCAACAATACAGCATTTTCCTAAAAAAACCCACCACGTTTAAGGAGTTCATTCCTCCCTTCTGCCCTCCCGCTCTCTATGGGGACACATCTTGGGTTCGTTTCTTTCCTTTTTCACCTTTTTTGTATTCAGCTTACAACCAACCCCCCCTCAACCAATTTCCACCACCGAGAAGGCTTTGCATGGCAGTACGAGGGCAGGAGAGAGGCGCCGGCTGTGGGATGGGGACTGAGGGAAGGGAATCCCCTCGCTCAGACATTTCCGCCAAGTGCTTCATGCCCTGGGAGCTTGGCCCCAGAGGACAGGTTGGGGTGTGTGATAACCCGCAAGCGTGACAGCTCCAAAGGTCCACGCTAACGCGGTCTACAGCCACCGCAAAACCTCTCTCCACAGTCAGTATTTCTGTATTAGCGACAGGGGAACTGCTCGTTCGACCTCATGGAGCGTTTCTACCAGCACTGAAGTCCACAGGTGTGGCCGCTGCCCCAGGAGCCGGCCCTCTCCTCCTCTTCCTTCCCTCTTGACGGAGGACGTGGGAATGCCACAGCCCTCCCCCCGCCGCGACCCAAAAGTGCCGGGAGCCCCTGCTGCAGCCCCTGGGAGAG
>NW_010576196.1:0-5948 GCF_000687285.1 Phaethon lepturus | reverse complement strand
ACGGCAGATGATAATTAGATATTTCTATAGCACAGAAATTATTTTCTTTGCATTTCCCAGTTCGCAGGCAGAGCTGCGGTCAGCAACCCTGTTTGACTCAGCCTCTCATCTTTCTGCTTTTAAAACCCCACAGTTCTCCTATTTATTGACATTTTTTTAAAATGTCTTACTGCCTCTGAAAAAATCCTGTTCTGTTGTCCTTGGTTCCAGCTTTCTGCAGCAAAGCTGCTGCTGTCTCCAGCGGAATCTGTGTCCGAGGAGGCACCGCAGAAAACCTGTAGGATCTGTCCTCGGTCAGCAGGTCCAGCTGGATGCAGTCGGTGCTCCCCAAAATGGTCGGGGAAAAGCTGTGGGACCGTCCCCTTCAGCTGGCTATGCTCCAGGGGAAAAGCCGAAGGCCAGATGGATGAGAGAGCTGGCAAAGGAGTTGTTTGGTTTGATGGTTTTCCCAAACTCCATCATAAAGTCCTTAGAGGTGGTTGTGGGAATAGATCTTCCCCTGCATGCAGAGACGGACCAGCCGGCTTGGATGCATCCAGCATCACTGAGTCACATAGCGGGGCTGCAGAGTGGGGGGCCTGGTTTTCCAGCCTTTACACCTTCCATCTTAGCCCTGATGTAATTCCCCCATTTTCCTCCCGCTTTACATCACGGCATGGGCAGGAGACCCTGCGTCATTGGGATCATGCTGTGGTTGTCTTCACCACCCTTCACTGTACCTTCATCAGTCAGTGCCCTCTACTGAAAAGAAGACCCAGGCTGCCACCCTGGTCTCTCCAAGGACCCACCACGAGCTCCTGGCCCTACCTGGGGTTAGAGAGAAGGGTGGGGGCCACACTCCACCCCAGGGAGATCAGAGGGCTGCAGCCTGCGTGACCAGGCTTGCTTTGGTGCCACTGCACCACCGCACTGCAAGATGGCACTGGAGGGGTGTCTTCAGATGGGGACCTCCACAGGCTGTCAGATTTTTGGGTGGAGAAACATTGCCTTAATGCCACGTCATGAAACTGCAGCTTCTTGCCAAAAGGCTGCAACAACATTTATTCTACCTCCGAGATAAAGTGGGCTGTGAAAAAAGTACTGGATTGGGCACCTGCACCTAGAGCCCAAGTCTTCAGAAGTTTTCAGCCAGCCTAGGAATAGATTTCTGTTAAAAACATGAAGAAAAAGGGGAGAGTCTTGTACTATGGGTGTTTTCCCCTGCATGTAGTCCCACCACCTGTAACAGCATTCCCAGGGAGAAAATTTAGCTGTTTTAAACCAAATTCCCAGATCAAGACATAAAGCTGAGGGAGCTTTGCAGAAGCTGTTTTCATTGGTTTTACCCACAAACACTATTTTCTGGATGTTGTGAATTTTCTTCAGTCTTTTGATGGTGCTATTTTGATTCTGGAAGCTGTTCCACCCAAAAGCAGTTGTTGAGCTACATGGAGTTCAAAGGCACGAGAAGAAAAGTTTGCTAGTGAAAAGTTCCATTAGGAAGCAGATTTTATCTTAAAATATGGATATTCATCATTGCTTAATGTATTTAGTGCAGTGCCCAGGGCAACCCATTACATGAGGTGGGGATACAGCTCCAGCCTTGTGCTTTTTGCTCTCCATGGGTGCAACTTCCATCAGTCTGAGCCGGGGCTGCCACTGTCCTGATACCCCCTCCATCCCTATGCTCCCACCTCCTCCACGGGCCAGCACCGACACATGCCTGGTCCCATGGTGTGCACCTTCATCCCTTCCACCAGCCAGAAACATCTCCGCAAGTAATGGGTAGTTGTTTTCCGCTGGTCTGGCTCCGTGGCTCATCCCACCCCTGCGCTGCCAATGGAGCAGGGACCAAAGTGCCATGGAGCCGCACCCAGGGCTTCACGTGGGACTCCTGTGAGATGCCCTCAGCTCCTGTGGGCTTTTCTTGTGCTCCAAGTTGAGCAATCTTGCACATGAGATTTGCAGGATCAGTTCTTTACGTTTCCACCTGGTGTTTTCCACATATCCTGATTACATGTGGTTTTCGGGTTTTTGGGGAGCAGTTTGACCATGTTGAATGCAGCACCAGGGAGCAAGCAGCTCTGTTAGCCTCAGAAAGGGTTCAATGTTTACTTTTCCTTTATTTTGCATATTTTAAAGTATGTGTTTCTCCATCCAGATTTTTGCCATAGCTGAAAATACACATTTATAATTCCAGAGGTAATGAGTGATAAGCCCTAACACACTGGAAACTAAAACAATCATGCTTTTCCTTAATATCAACCATCTGCTAGAAACAGATGACAGGCAGGCACTTGTCAGTTTTCTTGAATTGATGCACCTGCATGAGGAAATGAGCCCAGAAACCCCCATTTGCTAATCTGGAGATAAAAACTTCATTTCCTGTGTTTGGTACCTTTGTGAGAATGAAGTACGAAGTGTCCCCATGAAAACCTCCCAGCCCCTCTGCTCTGGGGCATTGCCCTCTGGAGCCTCGCTTGGACATCCTGCGGGAGCCGGTGTCCCCAGCGCCCTCGGGGGGGCAGCCGCTCTTCTCACGGGCAGACCCCAACACTGGAGAAATCGGGGTGACAGCACCTTCCCCATGAGATGCCACATCTGCTGCCCCACCAAGAGCTGCTGATTTGGTAGGCAGAGCCCAAAACAGGGCCAGACCTTGTACAACGAGGAAACCAGGTTTTCTTCTGGAACTAATTTTTTGTTGTTGTTTTGTTAACTTTCTTTACAGGATGAAGGAAGAATAAAGTTCCCCTTATGCTTTTTAATTTCATTAAATTAGAAGGTTATAGAGACTGGTGTAAGAAGCAGAGCAGCACAAAAATACAACAGTTTTAGTATTAACAGCTTTTCTCGATTAAGTAAGTTCTTTGTTGCTGTGAAGAAAAGATGAGGGTCTTTGTGATTTGCTTGCATTTTTGTAAGACAATCATGTATCCAGTTTGCAGTCTCTAAGAATCACAAATTAAGCATAAGTATCACAGCATGATGGGTCCCATAAGGCATCATTGCCTGGAATCACAGGATTACGTAAAAATATTACATTTGATTTTTTGTGAAAATGTAAATTTTCCTTCCAAAGCTGTGACTCCCATATATATAGAGAGAAAAATAAAATATATTAACAGGGTTTTTTTTTTTTTAGAAAATGGGTACTTTTTAAAGATCATTTCCTAATTTCAAAGGGACATGACACATGCTTTCTTGCACGCTTGGTAGCACACAAGCATGAGTGTGGCAGCTTGAAAACCCCAGTTCACATACGAGAAAACCAGTTTTAACAGATGCTTTCTTCCTCTGTGATGTGGTAGTCTGCTGTGTGAGATATCTGGACACGTGAGTGTGTATTTTTAAAGATGACACAAACCTCTTCTCCCGTTAATCAATCTCTTCCCTTAAATGCAGCTTACACATACATAGACCTACAGCTCTAGGAGATCCCAATTTTTTCCCAGGCTAACAGTGTGTTATGAGTAAATTCTTCCAAAGGGAAAGGTGAATTCTGTACCCAGTCTGAACTTTATTTAGGTTATTTGTGTGGAAAGCCTTCATTTCTCGCTGCCATGTTGGAGAACCTCCATGTGACTTGGCTTCTTCCATAGCATGCGTGGTCATTGCTTTCAGAAACTTCACCTCTTTTTAGGATGTCGCAGGCTGAGTGGTGGAAATTGCCGGTCAACTTCGAAAACGTGGCCTTGCGGTTTTGTCTGTGCGTGAGGATGACCAGGAAGTCAGCAAGCTGAGGGCCACGGCCGTTAGTGGCCAGAGGAAAAAAGTTGCTGGTGGTGGCAGTGCTCTGGTGCTGCTGGAAGTCCTTCATCAGCTGAGTCTTCCTGGGAAAACAAGGGCAGTCTAAATTTCTAATGTAGCAAAAGAAGCAGGGAAAAAAAAAGCGCCTACTTTTGAAGGCAATTTTAATGCCTCATTAAAAAACTGAAAGAGACTCAAGTGAAGTCTCCCTGCTCAGTCCCTCTAATCTCCTTAACTTTGTCGTGAGTTTGTCATGAGTTTGTTTTTTCCCCCAGTTTGTGAAGGTGATAAGTCCTGACAGCCATGAGACAACATTTCTCAGTCCCTGCCTTCACATTCAGCACTAAGGGCTGAAGAGCAGGAGCTGTGCCTCCCGCCAGGTTCACCGGGATGGAGACTGACTTTCTGCTCCATGCATTTATCCATGTACTTAGCCACATTTGTTATTTTTCCATGCGATCTCCAGTGTGGCTTGCATCTCAAGTGGCTGCAAATCCATATCTGAACTTAGGAAAAAAGAGTAAATTCTTTTGGCATCATGTCGCAGCGGCTGCCGGTGCTCAACAGAAACTGAGAAGCCTCCAGTGGCCAGGCAGGAAAGAGCTATAAATGTCGTAGGTTGGACACAATAATATTAAAGAGCCATGCTCTCCCACAACCTTTTAAAAATATATATAATTCAAAATTTATTTGACCTTTCTGGCTGATTTTTTAATGTATATAGGTCGGGTTTGACGGTTGTTTCTCCCTCACATTTTGGAACGCTTTGGCGTCACGAAAGTGCGTTTCTACTCAGAGACCAGATGTGTCCTCCAGTAACAATTGCATAGCGTGGAGTAATAAATCTATTGTTTAGCCCAGTAAATCAAGCTGTTTAATCAAAGAAGCCAGATTGTTATTTCTTCACTGCACATTTATAATGTGTTGTTTGACTTCTTATACGTCCGTGCGTATATACATGCACAAATACACACCTTGCCATGCTTTGAGCACGAGCGAAACTGAGCCCCCATGTTGGCGAGGGGCTGCTGACCCATAAGAATGGTGTCCCTCCGAGCAAGCCCAGGTCCTGGGGCTGAAGTCCCGCTGAGCCGGGATCACCCTGGGGTGCAAGCTGACGCTCCGGTGGTGCCTCATCGTCTCCCCATCAGGAGCAGCACTTGTCCTGGGACGTGCCATGGCTGGGAGGGGCAGGCAGGAGAGAAATTTAAGGGGTGCCCTGACCCTCAACCGAGAGAGCTTGAAGGGCAGATGACCCGTCACTACTGGGCTTAGAAGGAACTTTAGGGCAGCCAGAAGAGCCGATTCACAAACGTGAAATATTTAGGAGCAGCCAGCACTGTTTTCCCATTAAAGCTGGCGACTGGGCAATGGGTGTGGAGATGCTTTTCTGCTGATCGTACACAGTGGCCTGCTCCTTATTCCCCAAAGCACACCGATAACCACGGAAAACCCTCCTCTCCCTCATCTGAGGTTGAGCCCCGTCCCACAGCGCTCGCCAGCACGCAAAGCTCCCCCAGGCACTGCCCCATGCCTCTTCCCAGCCCCACACCTTTGCAGCCAGGTCAGGTGAGCAGGGAAACATGGATGCTCCTGATTCACCCAGGCTTCCTCATGCCATTGCAGCTTCCTCTGCTTTATGGAACCCCCCCCCAGACATGAGAAAACCTATCATCCCAATTAAATGCATTTATGTAGGTTTATGTCTCTCTGGGGCGCTCCTGGATGGGCAGCTCTTCATCTCGTAGGCTTCCAACACCAGGTTTCGCTCAGCTAAGCTTTTCCTTATATAAATGGACTGTTGGAAGATAAAACACATGCAGGGGCTGTGTCCCACCAATAAATCCTGGTTTCTGCTCTGAACATCCACCTAGCCCTTCAGTTTGTCTTCCAACCATGCTTTTGCACAACAGACTTCATTCTGGCCTTGAAGCTGCCTGTTGCAATTGTATAATGATGTACCGCAAGAATAGGATATGCCTAGTTCTTCTGGGATTTGGCACTGCAGAAGGCCTCTGCCCTCTGTTTTCTGGCTCTCTTTAATGCTACCTGACAGTAGGAAAATAGCACTTCATGTGTTACCCGTTGTCTGTGCCTGGCTATTTAAATTCTCCTTTTCACTTCCTACAACCTTTTTTTGCGGAGTGAACTGCACAGGTGAACTCACACTGGGCCCAGACAACCTGCACTGGAATCACAGAATCACAGAATCATTAAGG
>NW_010576195.1:0-6158 GCF_000687285.1 Phaethon lepturus | reverse complement strand
GCAGCATGCTCGGGAAGTGCTGCCCCACCGCCGCCGGAGCCTGCCTGGCACAAAGGCCGTTCATCTCGGGGAGGGAGAGAGGAGGGGGAGGCTTCAGGCCCTGGCGTGGAGCGGACTTTCCCGGGACCTTCAGCCCCTTCTCAGGGCGATTCTGGAAGCGCAGTTCTTTCTCGCGAGCGCTGGCTTGGCGGATCCGTCGAGTGTGCCTACCTCAAATGGCTGATTTGCGTTAATTGAAGCTGTTTCTGCCAGTGCTGGTTTCCCTGCTCCTCCTCAGTACTTGGAGGAGGGAAAGGCGGCAGCTTGCGCTGGTGGGCTGCTTGAATGGCACGCTAAAGCACAAAGGCCTACCAGTCACAATAGTTTGTTGAATTCATCTAATAAATTTGAATATACCGAAGGAAGCTGTTGTCCTGCGGTGGAAGGACAACTGCATCTGGGGTTGCAGCAAAGTTCTACACCTGTCTGGTGCTTGCTCAAAAGCAGTTGGGTTCTGCTAGGATGAGCAGCTATAAGCCCTGTCCCTGTTGTCCAAGGTGAAAGATGACACTTAAACTACTTTTTCTGCCTAGCAGGCGTAACTGAAAGACGTTTGTGTGTGTGTGGTATACTACCTGCGTTTGCATCGCTGCTCAGCTTATTCTTACCATACTTGTTTATTGTCCTTTTTGTGTGTGTGTGTGTTGTTGAATAGACTCTACAATTGGTAGAAGCCTCTTTGGGCAAATGGTGCCTAGCTCCTAAGTCCTGCTGGTTTGTCTGTCAGTGCTGCCTTTACCTTTTTTACAGGATTGTGTCTTCAGTAATTGGAGTGCATTACAGAGTTCTCTCTAGAAGTTCAAAATTGGTGTATTATAAACCATGTGAAATGTCATTCAGTGTCCTGCTTAACAGCAGCCAGTACAACTGTGCTTTCAAAGAAAACCCAACATATGTATCAGAATAATAAGAAAATATTGGGCTCTTCCAGATAACCTGGTCCTAATGCATGAAGGTTTATGTATCTTCCCTTGTTTTTATTCTCTTTTTTCCTAATAATAAGATTTATACCTATAGGAAAACATAATAGTTACTAATCACACTGATTTTTGTCCCGTCACCTAAGCACATATTCAGTAGAGCAGGTAATAGTTGGAGAAAACTTTTCTCAGGCTTCTGAACTTGTTGCTTTTTTGCACTTTTGTGGAAGGAGATTTTATCAAATCATACCTTTTTTTTTCCTCTTAAGGTAAAATAATGTGAAGTTCCCAAAGAAACATTTGAGATGTAATGCGTTAATTCTACAATACAGATGGTCCCAACAGCATTAATTTTAATAAATTACAGGCCAGTATCTGATATGGGTGTTTTAGAGCGTTGAAGTTACAAATGGTTTAAAGTCAGAAGCCCAAAGAATTTCTACCTTAAAGTTCAAAAAGAACTGGCTTACATGTCTGGCTCACTGATATTTTTTTCTATAATCTAATTATTGGGATAATTTCAGAATATATACATTAATTTAACACTCAAAGAATGGGAGGGATATCCTGGCTGTAATAGGCCAAAGAGCCTAAAAAGATTCCCTAGCAAGATTCTGGGAGACTGAATACAGAATTCGCTGAATTCTGATACAGTTCTGTAACTCCTGGTCAGTTCAGGAATGCGCTCTCAGGTTTTGTCAAATAGACCCATTTTTTTTAATACTGGGTTTAGCTGAAAGAGACAAATATGTGTATGTAATTAGACATCACAAATGTAATTTGCAAGACATTCTGACCTTAAAGTAACACAGCTTTTTTTAGAACACACTGACTGAACTGGCTGATGCACCTCATCCATTGCTGTTAACAAGGGATCCTTTGCCAAATACTCCCAGGAAATCAAAGTTGCAAGTCCTGGAATCAAGCTTTGTCATCAGTGAGCAGCAAATAAAAATGATAGTGCTGGAAAAAGTACTTTATTACACAGTTTGGCAGAGTCACTTGGACTCCCTGGTAAGACATGCCTGTTCAAGCACAATGCACTTAGGAACAGCCAGATACCAGCCCCCCTTGAGGATTTAGTTTCAAATCTGGCATTCTCTGGCATACATGAAAGTGGACTTAAATGGTCTAGTCTCCTTTGTATGATTTTTGTTATAGTGCATAACTCTGAATTCCCCTCTTTTTCCATTTCTCATTGGGAAGAGTCTTGCTGCTTCTGTTTCTAGCTGTAACTTTTTTCTGGGCTTCTCTGAATCTCCTTCTACCACATTATTTGAGATAGATTTTAAAGAACTGAAAACTATATTCCAGGCACAGGAACACTATCAGTCACAGTATAAAAATTTGTACTGTTTTCTTATATGTTCATTTTAAATCCTAGTATTTACAATTTTTATTTTTGTCACTGCATTTGAACACTGAACTGGTATCTTCACTGATATGTCCGAAGTGTGGGTCAGGATTTTTCTACCAGCAACTGATCAATTCAAGCCCAATAATATGCTTTGGTATTTGTTTCCAGTGTGTCTTACTCTGCAGTTGCCTCAATGAATATTACATGTTGTGTGCTCACCTCATATATTGGCATTGAAAACGCTGGATCCAGTTAGCAGCAGTGGAAATGGTGTTTTCTTAGCATGCTTGCAAACTTTCCATGCTATGTAACCTGTTAATTAGATCGTAGATTGTGTACAGTTCAAAAATCTTGCTTCTTGTTTGCTCAAATTACTTGCTGTAGCCAAGTGAAAAATATTACAGAAATAATGTAAGCCCCAGACTGTATAATCATCTAAGTCTTTCCTGCAGAAGAACAAGCTTACAGACTCTGACATTTGGAACAGTTATCTGTGCCATAATTACTGTTTAGTAGAAGTATGGAAAATCGGTGCATCTATTTTGTAGGAAATAAACTTGAACACTAAGTGCAGATTTGTTGTTTTATTTGTGTTCCCTTGGAGTTTAATGAATAACTCAAAATACCTATTTGTGGTAAAATCTTTAAGGTGAGACTGACAGTGAAGTTGAAGAGCAAGGAGGAAGTCCAACTTAACTGGGGTGTTTGAAATCATGCTAATAGCGTCTGTTTGAAATAAAATAAGTAAATGCACTAATGGCATAACTTTTATACATTGACTTTATCGCTTTGCTTTCCTGTTCAAATAGAAACTACTATTTCTGTGGTTTTTTTTTCAACAGAATAGTTGCTTTACTAGTGATTTTACACATTTTAAACTTACATAAGCATTGGCAGGACTGGTTGGAAACAAAAAAATATTAATACGGCTTATATAAACAGTAAGTACTATTTGGAAAATGTCTGTGTCCTTGATTGTTGGTTAAGTGATTTAATATTATGCTTGTTTTTAGTGCTTCATTCAAGTAAATAACTTAATTCAAACAAAAAGTCATTCAGATTTTGCAAGTAACCTGTTTTCTTTGTGTTTGGTTTATTTTGTTTTTCAGTCTCACACAATTCTACTTGTCCAGCCTACCAAGAGGCCAGAAGGCAGAACATATGCTGATTATGAATCGGTGAATGAGTGCATGGAAGGTGAGTGCAGACATGGTAGACAAAAACTGTCATTAAAACCCTATTTTTGACATATTCCCAAACTTACTCAGTAAGAAAAGAAGTTGCTGTTCATGTTTTCACAAGGTTTTGATTTAACTAGATTGAACCACATTCAACTCATGAGAATAGGCAGTATTCTTGCTGGGGCCATGCAGCAGACTTGCCTGAATGCATTTCATTGCAGGATCAGAGCCTAACTCACTAATTTTTGTGCTAACCATGTAATACAAAGGTTGCTACTGGAAATAATTTATAAAATAAAAGTAGGTGTGCAATTGATATATAATTTGCAGCCTCATGGCTTGTGTGCCAGAGAAAAAAATCCTGTGTGACTTCAAGACGCACAGTGAGCTTGGAAAGAAGATTAAAATACTACAGCTGTATGATTTAGAAGTTCACTTAACATTAACAATTCTAATTCCAGGAAGTTTTGTGAGGCAAACAAAAGCATAATAAAGACCATGTAAAGCCTCCATGCTTACTTTTATATTCTTCTCAAATGTATCTGAATTATTTATAGTCTAGCTTAAATAAAGCTGATTTAAATTCATGTATAGGCTTGTGCTGTCACTCTTACCTCAGTAGCCCTGTTTGACTCTTTCATCAAGAATGATCTCTCTTAGGAGATTTGAGTAGCTTTATTTGACATTGGTTCTTCTCTTTCTCAGGTGCTTTTACAGTAGGAATATATGTTGCAATTGCTGTCTTAAAATTATTAGAAGGAATTTCAGGTTTCTGTTGGAGCTTACTCTATGGAAAGTTCCATCTTTGACAGAACTAAAACTTTTTCCTCTAGATGATGATAATGCTTCTTTCTGTGCATCCTACTTGATTTTATGGTGTTACGTTTCAATGCAAATAGCTAGAACAAAAGCATTTCAACTCTGCAAAATCTGACTAAGAAGTTTATGTCTCTCTTTTCATGGTAGTCATCTCTAAGCTTGCCTCGTATTGGTGGTTCAATATCTGAAGAAATTTCAGCAAATACAGGTTTGGGTTTTTTAATATTGTTAATCTTGTTTCTCTGTAGGAGTCTGTAAAATGTATGAAGAGCATCTGAAGAGAATGAATCCCAACAGTCCATCCATTACATATGATATCAGCCAATTGTTTGACTTCATTGATGACTTGGCAGACCTCAGCTGTCTCGTGTAAGTTCAGTTGTACAAGTCCATTTCAATGTCTTAAAGAAGTCAGAAGTCTTCTATGTGAACTCTTACATGTGTTTTTGTGAAATCTGGTAAGGTTCTGGGATTTTTGGAATAACTGTGTTAGTAAGGCAGCAGTATTGCAGCTGGCATGCCATGTTGTGCATGTCAATTAACTGCATCAGAATAAAGTATTTCTAAAGAAAGCTTAGAAGCTGATGGTTCCACTTGGATTTTAGTCACAGTGAAGCTCCCAGCATTTCAAATAGTGAAGTCCAACAGTTTAACACAGCTAACATTTTATTAATGCTAGAATCTTTTTAAATTGGGGCTGTATCTGCCTTTGTGTAGTTGGTCCAGTTCTTAAGGAGGCAGAACGATTATGGAATCTTACTCAGCCGAGGGCTGTACTAGTGGTACGATAGAAGTCTACAGTAGAAGTCTGCATTGCATTGTAGCCAACTGTTTATTTTGATCAAGATACACCAAGATGGAAGTTTTTGTAAATCCTAATGAAGTGATTGAGGAACAGATCAAACCTCCAGAGCGCCCTAGCTAATTGTTTAAGTGTTCTTGTGAATACGTTTCCAGTTCTCATCTGTGTATTGAAGTCATGGGCGAGCAAAGGTGGTCTTGCATACTTTCCATTCTGAATGCACTGTGAAATCAAATGTTAAATTTCAGTATTCAGAACATAACTTAATACTGTGACTAAGTTACTTAGTCCAGACCACGACTACTTTCCAGACCATAACTTTCAAGGTAGTGGTTTGATAGGACAGTGGGATCAACTTTGCAGAAATTCTGTAGGAATAAGGATACAAATCTCATACTCAAATAATAAGAGACATAGTATTTGGCTTTCTAAGCTCAAACTGCCAGAAATTCTTTTTAAGCTGGTAGTATGTGGTGTGGAGATTCCTACAGCTGTACTGCTCTGTCTGAAATGCCAGTGCAAGTATTTGTGCAGCTACACAGTGAACAACCTTTGCCAGTTAATTCCAGTTTAAAATAAAAACCTATTTTTAAAAAATGGCTTTTCTTTGCATTCTGATGTACATACAGAGTCTATGTTACTAACAGTGACTTATTACAAATGCCATTTACCAAAGTTTTCAGTAGAATAATTAAAACGCCATTACGGTTTCTGCAGTTACCTCGTTCCTAGGCATTTTACCATGTTTGATATTCAGGTATCATAGGGCTGGGCTGGCTGATGCAGTTTGAAAGACACACTTTGTTCTAGTTTATCTAATAGACTGAAGCTAGCTACTTGGTTTAGGAAGGAGCAACTGTTTTCTAGTACAGTCTTGTGCCTTTCTTGATTAGGCTTGTAAACTGTGTCCTGCCAAATTCTACTTCAGCTTATAGTTTTCCACCAGATGGCACACGTAGCACATTGTGCAACAGACATGTCCTGTGTTCATGGAGATTGCTAAAGTATGACAGAATGTCACAGAATCATTAAGGTTGGAA
>NW_010576194.1:0-6162 GCF_000687285.1 Phaethon lepturus | reverse complement strand
TGCGGGGCCAGAGCCTGCGGGAAGAGCCGGTGTTCGCTAGTCTCATCTAGCAGGCGCTTTCGTAGAAACAAATGCAACATGCGCGGACAGTTAAATATCACTGGGGTTGAGTTGGGAGGAAAGGGAACGCAGAGGGTGAAGGCCTCACAAAATCGTTATTTGTGATTAATGCAAAACTTATTATCTTCCATCTTTAATGGCTCATCCTGTAGATCTAGCAGCTCAGTAAGCTTTGCAGAATGCGTGAGCATGTTTCCATTAATCCTCTAAGTCTTACTGTTGGACACTATCAATTTCCAGCTTTGTTAAGGAATAAACTGTAAAGCCAAGTCTTTTGTTGGTGTCCAGCTCTATATGTGGAGCCTTGTCTGCTGTCTCAAAGCTCTGAGCATCACTTTGAAGGACTCAGCATCTCATCGGGGAGCGTGAACATGGAGAAACTGCTGAACAACTTCTGTTTTGTTTGTTTGTTTTTTTTCCTCAGTGACTATCACAAGAAACAGAATGCCCTCAGAGCACTTCAAAAGAAAGCTCTGGACAAGAATCCTGATGAGTTCTACTTTAAAATGATCCGTGCAGAGCTCCAGGTGAGAAACTAAATTTCCTTCAAGCAGGGTTACACTCTGTTGGTCCGAGTAATGTAATTTTTTTTTCTACCTTGTTTTGTTTTTGATTTATGAATTAGTAAATAATTTAGCAGAGTTGGTGCCTACGGAAGGCTTTGAAGAACATTTTCTGTTCTTCAGGGGCAAAGGACAAAAAGGTTCTTTTGCTTTTATTATTAGCCCCATAGTACACTATAGCTGGAATGGTATCTGTCTGTGAGTGCTATGTCCGGTCTGGTTTTAGGATGGAGCTCATATAATAAAGCAGCCAAAGGATGAAGTGACCCCTGAACAGGTGAAATTGATGAGGACACAGGATATTAAATACGTGGAAATGAAAAGAGTGGCAGAAGCCAAGGTAATATTTCACATTTTTCGTGTTTTCCAGTTTGCTCAGAATTGGTCTTTTTATTGTGGTTTTTCTTGTTGTTGGCTATTGTGTTTATGTTTAGTCAAATCTGATCTGTGTAATACTGGAAAAGAGAGATGGAAACGTTAGCGGAGCTCTGTATATAGAACCTAAAGGTATACCGAGTAATAAAAACTATACTACTCATTATTACAAAACATGGCAATTTCTGTTGTAAATTTCAGACATTAAACATATACTCTTGCCTCTCATTTATAAAGAATTGAGAATTATTGTTACTGAAGTGGTTTGTTTGAATATGGTAGGCAGGCAATCAACAGAAATACGACCTACTTCTGAAAATGTTTTATGCTGTGATGTTGATCCATGCACCATGACTGCAGATAAAAAATTAAAGAAAGTCAGCTTGGAATTTTCCTTCATGCTTTTGCTAGTGATCTCATGGTAGTCATGCCTACTTTGTCTGCCATACAGGTAACTTACTGTTTTTAAAATTGATTTGTATGTTTTGGCTGGGTAATACTGGATATTACTGTTAACCTCTACTTGAGAAGGTTATGAAGACATGACAGAAATATAGACTAGATGTATTTTCAAAGATTAAAAAGGAAGGAAGAGTTCAGATGCTTCTATGCTTGAGAAACAAATAGGAATTTACTTCAGGGAGACATCATTTACCTTGTTATGAGTGTTTGGCAAAACAGAGATTAACTTTTCTCTCCTGCAGAAAATCGAGAGGCTGAAGTCAGAGCTCCATCTTCTGGATGCTGAGGGCAAGAATCCCAATAAGCATGTGTTCTTTTTTGATACAAAAAAAGAAGGTAAGATTGAAATAGGTTTTATCAGAAAACTTGTTCGTGATGTTTTATTGTAGGCTGTTTAAAATAGTCTGGTGCCTTCTTTACGCTGTTATAATAAAAAGGAGATTTACTTTTTTTTCCCAGGAATAATAATTCAGGTGCTCTAGAAATCTCTTTTGATTACTAGGTAAGACCTCAGTTCTGCAGGAGCTGTGTTGCTGGGGCTTCCATCACAGGCTGTTCTTAAGCCACATGTTTGGAAGGTTTGTTGAGCATTGGTCCAAGAAGTCCATGTGAGTTTATTCCTAAATTTGTTTTTATTTATAGTTCAAAAGTTTGATATTGCAACTCATCTGGATACTGTTCCAGAGCTTGTAGATAGAGTGTACAACCGACCAACCATTGCAACATTGCAGAAAGAGACACTGAAAGGAGCTACTGATCCTACCCAC
Organism: Phaethon lepturus; assembly: GCF_000687285.1. Classification (NCBI taxonomy): domain Eukaryota; kingdom Metazoa; phylum Chordata; class Aves; order Phaethontiformes; family Phaethontidae; genus Phaethon; species Phaethon lepturus. Next base: position 3,935 of record NW_010576194.1, on the reverse strand, counting down.
TTAAAGGTACTGCCACTATTTGTATTATAGTTTTCGTAATGTTTTACATCTTTTATATAATAAGCACTATAGAGGATTCACTGGACCATTGTGGAGGAGAACAAAGTTGTTCTGTTGTCTTAAAATTTTTATTAGTGACACAAGGCTGTAGTGCATGTCACTTAACCATCAAGTGCCAGGAGCCTACAGTCAAATCTTCCTCTGGACTGACATGGAGAACTTGTTCAGTTGCATCCCAGTCCACTGTGGATTATAAATCAAGAGTTGTGATGTATGGGCCAGAACAGAACGGTATAGATCTGATTAGGCAGTTTCCTCGGCAAAATTTATATATTTGTCTTCCATTACATGACATACACCTATGGGACTATCTTTTCACTAGATTGCTGCACTTTTAAGTGTGATTTTTGCAGCATCCACTGTTAAGTCTCCCCTCATGCCTCCCCAAAAACCCTTGCACCCCTGAACAGGGATGTGAAGAAGCTTATTCCAACTATTGTCAGGTTTCTGATTTTATGGTACTTTTCAGTTAGGTTCTGAGCCTGAAGTGGCTTGAGATTCAGGATTTGTCTCCCTACTTTTCTTCTTAATGACATTTAAGCTATGGGCTCACTTCCTGGCTTTCCTAATTTAAAATGGTTCATGATTCTTCAGGATTAATTGCTTATACAATCACTTTTGATTCTGATGTTTTAAAATCACAGCACTTCTGTCCTAGAAGTTGCTACACTCGACTTTAACACTCTAAATACCACTTAATTAGTTTAGATACTTTGGGCAGTCTTATAAGCTTCAGTTGGTATATGTAAAGTAAAACCAAAGTTGTCTGAAATTGCCAATTGGTAAATTTTTAACCTGTTTTTTTCTGAATCAGATGTCAAATAACAAACACTCTGTGGTCCCTTTCTTCTTGCCAGCTTTCTCAGTTTGGCTTGTCAGTAAAGCAGTTGGACAAGTTGTAGACTGACAAGTTTTCTCCTCTAAATGTCTGAGTCATATTTTAAGCATGTTGGGATCTGTTCTCCTTAATTTAATTACTGAAATCACACCTGCAGTAATACCATTTTTGTGCTGGGAAAGCCATCCGCTCTTAGTAGGTAAACGTGACCAAACAAGTTGCATTTTGAGAGGCCTCTGCAGTTTCTAAGCACTTCAGGAATTGGTCTCTGATTGGTCTTTTTCTTTTTTTTTCTCTTTTTTTCTCATCTGGATAAACTGGGTTTTCATTAGGGAGTTAAATGTTCTCTTGCACTCAACATTGAAATTCAGAGGTTTTAGAAAAATTAAATTCCATACACTTACTGAACAAGGTTACACAGCATTTAAACTACGTTAGAAGAGGTTTGGGTTTTTTTACGTTTGGATTTAGGAGATTAAAACAAGAACAAAGAATTAAGTCCTAACTAGAAAATCTCTAGTATGAGAATCAAGATGTTAAAATGGTTCTTTGGAATCCAGCCACAGAATTGAAGCAGGATTCTTGAAGATGATTATGATTTAAAAATGCAAAAAATCTTTGTGAGGTCAAAGTGCCTCAGAATAGGTCAGTTATATAATAGTGTCTTGTTCCTCTCTGTCTTAAAACAGCTTCTTTTTTCTTTTCTCTCCAGAAATTAGCCCAGCAAAGGAAGAATCAGTATGACCTCCTGAAGCAGCGCATTGAAAGAGAAAAGGCCATGTTTGTTGTTGCACAGAAAATCCAGACACGTAAAGATCTTTTGGTGAGGGATTTACTTTAGTTCTTTGGATCTGTTTTGTTAAGGTCATTAGGTCTAGTTTTGTGTGTATGTGTTTATTCACTCTAATTTTATGCTGACCTTTCCAGATAACTCTTAAAAATAAGTAATCCTCTTTTGGTATGGAAAAAAGCAAGGAGGTGAAACATTCCAGTTTGGCATGGCTAGTAAATTATATCTGCTTGTCCAAGTCTTATCATGTCAGCAAGGACAAAGACTCAACTTTGAAATGGTGCTTACAAGTCTTTTCTAAAATACTGTTGCCATCTCTCAAGTACTGAATTAATGCTTTCAAGTAGCAGAGGCAAGGAACCGTTTCTGTAGGTTACAAGAAGATCTTGAAAATCCCAATGACTGAAAAAATTATTTGTCTCAATGGGACTCACCATTCACTGGTGTCTGTGAACAAAACAGATTGTGCCTGACAACCTAAAGGTGGAAAGAGCAGATGGAAATATAATTCCCACCAAAGCAGTGGAAAGGGACTGTTTTTCATCAGTGCCTTGTCAGTCCCAGACAAGGACTTTCTTATTTATGTAGGGTGGATTGTTTTGTTTTGTTTTGTTTTCGTTCTTCTTACATGCCAGCAAGTATTTTTTTTTCCTTGTTCTTTTTTCCAGGATAAAACTCATAAACTAAAGGTGAAGAAAGAGACAACAAATAGTCCAGCTATTTACAAATTCAAATTTCAGCGGAAACGTTAGCCATTCCATTAAATAATTGTTACCATCTTTGCTTGAGAAGAAAGAGGATTCTCCTGATGAAGGAGGACTGATACACCATATCAGTTAGTCTTTCACTGCAGCCTAGCACTTTGTTAAAGCAAATTACTGTGGGCCTGTGGTAGTCATAAATATATTGTATCTAATTAATTGATTAATAAATCAGTGAGTTTGTTCTGTTGATGTTTACAGTGGGAAGCCACAAGAGGTGCCTGAATGTCCTAGTAATACACAACATACATAAACAATTCTTGAAAAGTCAAGGTCAAAATTAAGAGACTAGAAAATGGGTGGCACACAGCACATGGACAGAAAAGGTGCTCTGGGATTGTTCATTCAGCTCTGTGGCCAGTGACTGTGACAAGTCTAGAACTGTAAGAGATTTCAGGTCAGCTTTTTTAGCTATCTTTTCAAGCAAGTTAAAGTTGGATGATTATCTTTCTAATCAATCACTCCCCACTCCACCCCCCAATCCCTCTAACTTTCCCATTCTGCTTTTTCTGCATGAACTATTTAAAACGTAAGAGGTGAAAGGCATTGCTAAACTCAAGCACATTAGTCAGTGACTATTCTGGAATGGTGCTAGAAAGCAGGGAATTATTCCACTGTACAGAAAGGAAGAAAAACTGAGCCTTTATGAATAATTTCCATAGCTGAGAAGCTGTTGGTGCTTATTCTATCTTCTGCCGTACGATGGGGTAGCACCCATGCCATGCCAGATTTCCAATGTTGCCTACCAAGTTCGAACAGAAGTGATACTGAAATGCACGTATAGGGAGAGACAATACAGAAGCCAAGTGGGGGACAAAAGTTTGTCCTCTTTATGTTATGCTTGTTGCAGTGTTGGTAGTTGGAAGGGGGTTTCAACTGAGAACGATGAAGACACATCGTTGAGTGTCCTGGAGCAGTTCAGGCAAGTTAAGAGAGCCTGGGCGTAAACATTCCTTTTCTTATCGCTCTCACTTGTACTGTGTCTGCCAATAATAAGCACATGCCCATGCAAGATAGTAAAAAGAAAAAAAGAAAAAGATGGTCTTCTCAAGATCTTCACACTTCAGGAGTTTTCCTAGCTTCTCTTAGATGAAACGTGACCTTTTTTTTACATGCTCAGGTGAAGCTTCAGACATTGTTTCTGCCGTTGCAAAGTTTCCCAAGTTGGCAACAACTGGGGGGTGAATTTTTTGGGGGGAAAAATTAAGGGAGGCACTATGGTTTGTTCTTAAAAGTAGTTAAGGTACCCTCATGCAGAAGATGAGGTTTTGCAATTTCACTGTTAACAGTGCGCTATAAACCATCTAGCACCGCACGACCGGGAGGGACAATTAAACACGCTGCGAGGGAGAGTGTCGTGGTTTAGCTTCTTTCCTTCCTCACAGGAAAGCACACGCGCGGCTGGAAGTTGCAACGGTTCTTCGCGTCAAAGTTACTTCGCCGCCGCGGGCAGAAGCGGCGAGACCCCCGGTCTTCCCGCAGGCCG
>NW_010576193.1:0-6046 GCF_000687285.1 Phaethon lepturus | reverse complement strand
TCCAATCTAGTGATTCTGTGATTCTGTGTGACGGGAAGGCTGGAATAATGCCACATGCTGGGGCAGGGTGGGTACAGAAAGTGGGATCAGAAACATTTCCTTGCCTCAACAGTTACATTGAAGACATAGACATCAGTGCCAAGGAACTATTGAAGTGCAAATTATATTTGAACAGCCTAAAGACAAAGCACAGCATTAGGCAGCAGACCTCTCCCTCTCCCTCTCATTTGTGATATATCGTGATATATCACGATGAAAGACTGATGGTCAAGGACTGCATCCTTTACATCCAGCACAGCTGAAATATCCTCAAAAAGATACTCTGCCTAAAAAACAAGATCAGATTTGTCACAGAGATATGCAGGGGCTTCAGTTAAAACTTCTGTTAATTCACCAAAAGATTCAGGGACTCAAGAAGGTCGGTCCATGGAAATCCAGTGGGAAGAAGTGACATGGTCTCACTGAACCAGTCAGTCTCCTAGATAAGGAAAGGTATCTCTTCCTTGAATCCCATTTGTGCACATACTGTAATCTCTGCTGAGATTAGAAAATGGAAACAGACATTGCTGAGATTAAGACAGATGAATCAGGTTCCCTTGAACAGCTGCAATGATTTTATCCTACCTTACTATCCTGAAGTGGAAAACACATATTAAGATATATAATTTGTGTCAGCTACACAATTTTTATCTGCATGCACCTGCTGACAGCCTCAAAAAATAAATCTGGATTATGGCCTTCCCTTTAAATTCATCAGTTCTAAAGGTGTCAACACCAATGTTAACTGATTCACTGCACAAGTTTTGACATATAAGTGAGAAATGGATGAATACCAAATACAGCAACTTCCCATATAGAAAGACATTTTCTCATTTAAACAACACTAATGCATCAGAATCCTAGAAAAAAAATTATACCCAGACATCCTTGTTATCACATAGGGTCTCTCCTCTTGATCCTTTCACAAAATTATCGTGATACTGGTAGGAGCAATTTGTGAACTCTGTATAAGCAATCACTTCGAAAAAATGTGTCAGTGTTTATCTTTGCCCCTTTGGTTTTCATTTAGAAGTCACCAAAATTTCACAAAAAACGCAACACATAAAACCCACTAGTGAATCACTCAACTAAATCAAACCCTCTGCAAAAACCTGATAAATGACCTAGATAAGTAGGACTTCAAAATGATGAAACCATGACAATTCTACAAAGCTACTGGCTACACACCACTAAGGATTGCCTGAACCGAAAAGCTTGTGCAGATGCATGTGAACACAAACAAATATATGCAAATTTTACAACAAAATAAATGCTAATAGCAACATTTGAAAACACTGTATTTAGTTTTCACCTCATAACTCCCACTAAACATAAAAGGGCTTGCACAGCTAGAATTCCATACAACACATTGTCCTGTGAGCTATGCAGCACATTTTCTGCAGAGTAATTGCCAGTAGATACATGCATCAGTGCTCCGGCATCAGTGAAACTAAATTAGAAAGACTCATAACTCACGTAAACTCAACTGCTGCACAGTTTAGACTAGCACTAATGCTTCCCTCTGCCTTACTTGCCATTGGCCAGATGATAGAAGTGCTTGTTCACACAACCAACACACAACAGGGATACAGCATCCAAATAAGAAAATATCTTCATCAGCATTTCTGACGGCATGCTGGAAAACAAGAGTGAGAGAAATACCATTAGACTTGCCTGCAAACTTCAGAAATGACAATGTCAAAGAATTTCAATCCCAAGCCAGAGCAAAACAAGAGATAGAAACTACCAGCTTCTAAATACACAAGCCAAAACTCACCTGAAGAGTTAATTTGCAGAGTTTGGGTCCTGATTTGTCGCTCTGATCTAAAACATTTGCTTAAAACAATTCACCACTACCTATTCAAGTGGCACAGCACAATTACATGAGAAGTTATGGGTTTGCATTTCCATTAAACTTTCTTAACTTTAACCCAGTTTGACACAAAACTCTCTCATTAGATTTCAGTTTCTCACTGCTTGTACCATGATTTTAACACTTAGTCCACAACCACCAGCATTTTCCAGAACTGCGTATACTCACTCTTCCCCTGATGGTGGTGTCAGGTCTCAGGATGTACCAGAACAGAAATGTCCTAGTCAAACAGTGAAATCATGCTCTACCTCATCAAAATCTTCAAACCACATGTGCTCAGAGGTCTTACACAGTTTTCATTTATGTCAACAGAAAGATATAAACTTCAAAATAAGAGCTGAGTGGCACCTTGGCAACATTGCATCTGTAAGGCTGCCTGAAATGCAGGCGCCAGCCTAAGTACAGCAAGCACAACATAACCTGGAGATGAGCCACCATGATTTTTGTATTAACAGACAGAAACCTCATACCTTTTGAGTAGTATGTGGTAACTGCACAGAGTTTAAAAAAAAGCTGTATTTCATACTCTAACTTTTTGGAGCATGACTGTATGGTAACATCAAAACCACTGAAAATACAAGCTGCTGTGAAAGTCAACACCTCAGCTGTGTCTCTTGTCAATTTACTACTGTGTTTACATTTACAACACTTGATGATTATAAGACTTTATTCCAGAAGCATATAGCTTTCAAGCATAGAATGATAATAATGCCAATACTCCAAGTTTTGTATTAAAACTCTGAATCTTCGTTGCACTAACAGAGAAGCAACCGTGCCAAACCTTGCAGCTATTATGTGAAATAACTCACAGTCTAAACCCAAAGCAGTTAGTGCATTTATTCCAGAGAGAATTTAGAAATGATCCTTTAAAATGCTGCAAATTAGCTAAAATAATACATTTGATCTAGAATTCTCAACAATAATTTTTACAAATATATTATTTTTTTCTTTGAATAAAGCTGATAGAAAGGAATTTTCTTCTTTTTTCTCGTCTTTCACACCAGACTAACAGCATAAGGGACTGAACTGGCCATAAAATAGAAAACAGAGAAATGACTACACAGGAAGCTACAAAATGTATAAAACAAAGAAAATGAATTAATCTTTTGTGTAACATATTCTTAGATTTTTTTTTTGTAGAAACACAACAGGTTTGCAAAAAGAAAACAACTCATGATTATATTGAAAGTGCCCTTTCACTGTCAAATGGAGAGAAACATTCACCTCACAGCAAATATGCAGCAGCCACTTTATTCCTCCCCTGTCATCCCACTCCACCATTCTAAGCCTCCCTGTACAAAGCAATAAGCATTAAGGTAAACATCAGAAGTTTAATTCCAAACTGGCTTTTCTGGAAATAATGCAGTAGCAATTTTTATTCTCAAGGAACATCACAGCCCATGATTTGTACAGAAGTTGCTGAAGGCTTTGTAAAGTGGAAATGACTTGGAAAACCTACATACTTCATATGAACTTAGAAAAGGAGGTGAGGGAAACCCATGCTTGAAAACATTAGAAGGTCAACATAGGATCACAAAGCAGGCCAGGGAAGCTATCTTTCAACTCAGAACACCTAACATGGAAATCTCCAAGGTATGAACATAGTAACTGTAAGCAGTGAAGAATGGCTGACAGCGTGCACCCTTACTCCTAAAATAAAGACACACTCACCTCTCAATGCACAAACTAGGTTTTGGTTTCATGGAAGGCGTCAAATACAGACTTTTAATTCCAGCATTTACAGTTTTGGAATATTCCCCACACCTGGCAGCAAAGCTCCTTGACCTATTTCTGAAAAGGAAAAGCTGTTAAGAGTCACATCATCACACAATGAAGAAATACGCATATTGTGCACACCTACACACCATGTCTCAACTGAGACAGGATTCAAGGAATACTTCGTATGGTGACTCATTATTATCAGTTCACAAGTTTGAACAATTATCACCAAGTTAAAATACCTGACATGAGGAAGATGTCAGATTTAAACTCATAGGTGTCTCTCCTATGACTAATCTCTCACAGTAGTCAGAAGGGAATAATGCCACACCACCAAATCAGTTTGAATCCAGTAGAGGTGTATTAACATTAGCCAGCTGCACCACCATCGCCACCATCATCAAGGGCCAGACAGGCCCCTGCAGTAAGTCAAACTCACTGATTGATCTTCTCTTTTGCAACATTACTCCAGAGATGGTTTTGAGCCATCCAACTTTGCTAAGCTATTAAAAGACAGCAAATAAAACAGTATCTTGAAACTTCCTCAAAAACTGACAAGGCTCAAAAAGAATTCCCTTGACACTTTCTTTACTAAAGAAAGCAACTTCACATATTTCTAACACAAATAAATTCTTACAATCCAGCCAGACACACATTTTTTTCCAAGTTTTCTGATAGCAAGAACTTTGTAAGCTGTAATTAAATATTATCATTAAACCACATAGAAATATTCAGATGGAGTTTTAGTCTTAATCAAACCTTTACACTTCATACTCCCTGATGCCACAGAGCAGGCAGAGCTCCCCATACACTCTGTCAGTGATGGTTTGTATTGCCAGCTGACTTTCCAACACCTGGTCAATCCAACTCTGGGTTGAAGTACCTGGGTACCACGTACATTTAATGCACACTGTTCCTAAGACTGGTTTACACTCAAAGAAAAATAAAAAAAGAACAACTCTGCCCTACCTTGCCAACTGTGCTATGTAAAAAAAAATCCCTCAAGTTTTACTGGGAATTGTGATAACCGTAACACAAGAAGACATGCACGTTTCAGCTTGGGTGCCAATCATTGATAGACTAACAAATTAACAACTACAAAAAAGTAACTATATCAAATACACCCTGAAGATCAAGAAAATGTTTTACTCGTGTTATTACCAAGAAGTAACACTTAGATGATGAGATGAGGCTGCAACAAACTGCATTTTTCAAAAGCCTTTGAAGGGGTTTAGAGACACAAGTCATGTTCAACAGCAGCACAACTACCACTTCTGTATCTTCCTGGGCAGCATGTCCCAGGCCATTCCGCCCTGTGCCTATGCTGAAAGCACAAAGATTAGATTGATGCCTAGTTTGGGCATACCCTACAGTGACATACCTACCCAGACTCCAGGCACAGGAGTAATTCAGATCAGGAGCTGGATCTTGGATTTTGCAGCACACTTTAACTGGTACAAGCATAACTTGCATTGACTGTATTCAGTCCTTCTTGCTCTCTTTTTAACCACTCCTTGCACGCCCCTCTTCTTCACCCCCGAATTTCTGAAGAGAATGTTGCCTACACGTCTTGAAAACTTTGACATAGTATCTACCACTTTTGTAAGCTTCAATCAAAAAAAGTATTGAATTTTTGCATCTTCCAAAACAAAAATATTCTCAAGGTATGAAGAAACAACAGCAAATCCACTGCACAAACTATTTTTCAAGTATACATTGTGCTAAGATTTGAAATTAGTATTAACCACATTGGCAAAACTTGCCTTCCCGAATTAAAAATCAATGGCAGCTGTTACTCCCCCTCTTTAGAGACTTCTAGTAACAACTAAGATGCTCTTACTTAGAGGCACAACAACCTCAATTGCTATTCCATCAACTTTCGATTTGTGGGACTCAGTTTTGTACCAGTATTTTCACTTTCATACCCTATATATGAACATACATACATTATCCCCTAAGCTAACTAGTCCTTTTTAGACAGGTTACTGCTTATTACACTATCTTCTCTAAGTTCAACCACATACCCAAAGTTCGAGTCCCACTACCCTGACAGAAAACAGCGCATTAAGCCTAGGCTTTCCGTATACCTGGAAACGCCCGTGTTTCCTATCGCAAGGCATATCACCTCTAGAAAGACACCCCCCTCACCGGGGCCGGGGAAGGGAGAGGAGAGCACCATGGCCGTCAGGGAGCCAGGCCCAAGCTGTGGCAAGTTTAGAGCTGGAAACCAAAGCCGTGAGGCAGGTGGAAGGAGTTTTCCCAGAGAGGCAAGAGGAGTTCAGGGGAAACAATAAACCACCCCACACGGACAAAGGTGGAAAAGCACAAGCAGGAAGCCCCGGGGCGGCAGCACCTTGCTCAACGCCCCCTCCTCAGGCCACGCAGAGGCCGTTACCTGGGCCCGGCAGCAACAGC
>NW_010576192.1:0-6122 GCF_000687285.1 Phaethon lepturus | reverse complement strand
GAAAGAAAACCGGAGGCGCGCAAACTGTAAAAAAATATTAATAAAAGAAGTCTCTAAATAAACGTTATTTCAGTTGGGGGAGGGGACCAGGGCAGCCCGCCGTGGGTGAGGAGCCCTCCAACTGAAATACTGTCTGTCCGCATCAGCAGAGCATCCTGTGTTTGCGGGCCACATAGGAACTTGCAGGATGTAAGGCATGCAGGCAGGCAGACCTACACGCTCCTCTGTTCCTTCTCTCCTCAGCCAGTAAGAAGAAATAATACTGTTACATTGACTTGTGAAGATATTTGAGACATTTGGGTGTGATGCTGGGGACAGCTCGCAGTTGCAATTAAAACTTAAGTCTCTGGTTTGCTTTACCAATGTCCATTGCTAGTAATAGGGTTTTCTTTCAACTTAGAACAGTGGTAAAGCTAATAAAGTGCATTTTTAAATCCTGTCAACATAGACATTTACATGCCAAAATACCTAGAATAAGGGCAATTGTAATAAGTAAAATTTATGATTCGCAGAGTTAAAAAACATCTACAGTTTTTTTTCCTTGGGGGCTTCAAAATATTCTGCAATTCTGTGAATTACAATTCTACTTATGACTCTTAAAGTGTGTTTAAGGAATTGAGGATTTTTTTTTTTAATTTTCAATTTTATTTTTCAGTTTTTTTCAAGGTTGACCGAGAGGTTTGTGAATGGGGTAGATATATTAATGGACACGTTCTGGAGAATATGGACTGATTTGTTAGATGTTCTTGGAATTGATGGTAAGTGTGATGCTTGTTAACTCTGGAACTATATCAGCCTCAATCAGTGTTTACAAGCATAGGCTGAGTGGGAAAATAATTACGTTTTATCACGCTGCATTAAACGTCCATCAGGGGTATCTCTATCCGCTTCACATGGCTTTGATTTTGCCATTCGTACCTTCAACAAGAGGACTTAAAACTAGCCATTCCGTTTCTGTACATGTATCTACAGGATGTCTATAAAGCGCGTGACAAATCATGGTTGGTTTCTTGGTATCATCATTAAATGGATGCACACATCCAGGAACAGTGCAGGCAGATAAAGGAGGACTATAAGTAGGAAGGGTGGAAACAAGAGCCTTTAGAATATAATTTTTACAAAAGAGCACCTTTAGTCTCAGTATGAGCGTTCACCTTAGGCCCTATGGCAGTGTTTAAGGAATCTTTAGCACCTCTACTTTAAAGGAATTAATTCAGTTGCATCATTGGAGCTGAGCCAGTGATTTGAAAAAGGTCCATCCAGAAATGGATGACCTAGCTTTAGCCCTCATTTTAGACAACACAGTTGTGACCCCACTGCATCACCCTTTGAAGCTGTCCTTGCATTTTTACCCTTATCACTTTGGTATGCACTCATTAATATTCTGTAAATTTTCCTTTATTTTTCAGCCTCCAACTTGACTCATTATTTCAGCCCAGCAGCAATTGCCAACAACCCGACACGTGCTCTTCTGCTGATTGGTGCCATTTTACTTGCCTATTGGTTTTTATCTCTCTTCCTTGGATTCTTCTTCTATCTCCTGCACATGCTGTTTGGTCGCTTTTTCTGGATTGCGAGGGTTGCCCTTTTCACTCTCTCATGCGTGTACATCCTCCAGAAGTATGAAGGTGACCCAGAACACGCAGTCCTGCCTCTCTGTTTTGTTGTAGCAGTCTACTTCATGACGGGGCCAGTTGGATTTTACTGGAGAAGAAACAGCAACAGCAGCCTTGAGGAGAAGATGGACCACCTCGATAGTCAGATCAGACTTCTGAACATACGCCTTTCGAGGGTGATTGAAAACCTGGACAGAGGCAGTGACCAATGAACCAACCCCTACAGACCACTGTACACCAGCTCTAGAAAATTCCTAAGCACTGTCTCATTTGAAGTTACAAAGCAACAAAACATCACATGGTAAAAAGTGTGCAAAGTTATAACTTTTCATCATGTGTAAGACTAATTTATCTAGATTATACACTCAGCCATTATACTTGTAGGAAAGAAGAAACATTTACAAAATTCAGCTGTATATTCAGAGAGTTTTATCCAGTACTAGAATTTTCTCAGTAGATAAACGCTTACTTTTACAAGCATTTAAAAAATCTTTTATAAAAGTTTTTATAAAAGCAAATTGAGTAGTCTTTCAAATATTGAAATTAAGCTAAACATATGCAAATTTGACACTTAAAAAGTTAAAAAGGAAAAAAAAATCTCAAGCTACCAAACACTTCCATTGAGAAGTAACTGCTGTGGGTTCACATTTTTTTCAAAGTTGCAAATGTTTTTGTTTTGTTGTTGGCTGATTTCATTGCCTTGAAGTTGCCTTTCATAGAGTATCAGATGAGGAATTTTCTGGTATCCAGGCCAAAAAATTCACACCGTAGCTTTTAATAGGAGGTGGGGAGTAATGGAGAAGGAAGATTTCATAAATTTGAAGTCCTTAAATGCCTAGTCCAATATTGAGAAGTGCACATGTGGCATTATTTCATTGCATTTCGTTTTGAGTATTTTGATTTGGTATCCGAAAGGAAACCTGTTTTAATAAATTGACACAAAGGGAAGAGATGTAGCATGGCAAATTGTAATTCATATTTGATCTTCACAGCGAAGCATTTGCCAAGCATAAGTGCATGGAATAAAACATGATTTTTAATCTCGGGACCCACGTACTTTCTCAAAAAAGGCAGCAGTTAAAACACTTGCAAATGTATTGTTGCTTAAAGCTTTCTCAGGACCAATAAGCGGCAATAAATTATCTTCAGGAAAATCTGGATTTTTTTCTAAAATTGTAATAGTTTTATAGGAGCTTTTAGCTTGAAGTCTGTGTCCTCACTATATTGGGTTTTGGGGAAAGTGAGTCACCTTATGAGAAGGGTGTATTAAACAGTCGTGTTTCAAAGTGATGTAGGAGCTTTGAAGCAGTTTTATTTTGAAGGATTCTATGTATTTGTAACCTTAGAATTAGCTAGCTGGGTAGACTATCACTGGCTTTGTAAGGTTTGCTGAAATGCATTGAAACAAAGGTAACCTCAGGGAAGAAAGTCCGATAAGTGGTTTAACATGATAACATATAGCATTCAAGGATATAAATGGGGGGGAAGGGGAAGCATTTAAACCATAGTGATGAGCACAGCATCAGTACCGTGAGAGGTAAAATGGACTGCAGTGGGAGAACTGCGTATTCCATAATGCCTAAATGAACAAGTAAAGAGAAAAAAAAAGGCAAGAAAAATTGGTCTGTGATAGGGACTGGCTAAAAAGGAAGGGGAACAAATGCGAATAGGTGATCCCTGTGCTGTTGCTTCGCCTGCGAGTGCCGGCTGCCGTGGGACTGGCCAGGGGCAGCTGAGCACAGCTTCTTTGGCTTCTTGTTTTGTTGGGTAGAGCTTTTTTTGGACGTGACGCTTAACTGAATGTAACTGTGGGGTGAATTTATTTTGCTCTTTATTCTGAAGTTCAATACTCTTCTTAAAACTTGTGTTACTTGCCTGACCTCTTTTGGTCTATATCTGACATTTACATGAGGGATTATTTTAAAATCCATGTTAATGGCCTTTATTCCAAACTGTGATCACTTAAGTTCAACACGGTTGAAGTTCATATGCAGTTCGCACTGTTACAATCCACTTTAATTTTTTATGTCACCTGTAAAACCCCCTGCACCCCATTTTTCAAGAAATACACATTTAGAGTTGCAAAGTAACTGCTTTTCATAACTCAAAATTTTTCCCGTGAACAGATAAGTACTATGGCAACAAATAGTCCGCCTTGTAAAGCTGCAAATGTAAATTGCTGTATATTCCTTTTTACAGCTCACTTCCCATAGTATTACAGTCTTCCCTGTAAACTCAGTTTTCCCTACTGTTGTGCAGACAGGACTGGGCTAAAACACCAACCTGGAAATTAGGAACTGATAAGCAAAGCTTGTCAGGTCTTTATGCATTTTGCTAAATTTGAGGCCTGAGGACCAAAGCCTGCAAAGCTCGCTCGTGTGAGTGGCTCCATCAACTTCAGTAGGACTATGTGCATGAGTCAGTTTTGCATAGATTGCATTTTATGTAATCCATATTTAATGTTGAAGTTAAAAATACTGAATCGTTTATATATTAAGAGTTGTCTATGATAAAGATTTCTTTTAAAATACTATTATAAAAGTTAATTTGGATTATAGTTTCTCCCTGTCTCTCTCTAATCATTTATCTTAGTTTTGTAAAATCAGCCCTCCTATATTAATACTCTTTAGTTTTTGATGACCCTGCTGCTTGAAAAAAAGTATTTTTATATTTACTTGCATCCCATGTATAGCAATATGTTATGTGAAAAGCAGTATATATAAAATTGGATATTTTTAATCAGTATTTTTCCCAGCGCTCAGTTTTCACGTTAGTCAAATTCAGAAGCAATGATTTTTTTTTTTTTAAGCACAATCTAATCTTCAAAATATATATATTAAAATGCTTTGTATTTTTAAACATGCACTGTAGTGAAAGCGCTTTCGGGACATGAATGTGGTATTGTATTTAATCTCTTTCAACTTTTGTAAATACCTTTTACAAATATTTTCCATACAAGTCATCTAGTTAATCCATCGAGGTTTTTGCTGTTTTTTAGAACTCGTACCAGTGACAGTGGTCGCCCTGCTTTTGTATTGCCATTGATAGGAGCATCTCGTACAAATTCACAGAGATGTGCAGGTATCGCCCTGTCACCCATGGATAAACTGAGACACGGAATTTGACAGACTTGCTTGAGTCAGTGGCAGAAATGGGAATGAACCATAGGTCTCGCAGCTCCCAGCCTTTTGCTTTAGCCACTCAGCAGCTTACTTGAAGGTGGGGAGCAGCATCTATACGCTCCTCTAACGGCCCGCTTCCCTCGGCATCTGACCCGCTGCGTGGGAAGTGGCACGGGATACGTGGGGTGCAGTCGGGTGTGGGAACACACCCCGTCTGTCCTCTCCTCCCAAGGCTGCTCATCCCGAATGGTTCCTGCTCATTGACCTTCCCATTTGCAGCGGCTGCTTGAAAGAACGTCGCCCTGCGTAACTGGCTGACGCAACCGTTAAGATGGGCTTCAGGCTGTCCGGCATCAGAAATTCCGGTAGGGTCTGAAGTGTGTTAAACTTTGAAACTACTGTAGTGTTTTCAATACATCCATGTTTTCGCAAAACTAACATTGGTAGCAATTTCTTGGAAAGTACACACCTCGCCTATAGATAACTGATCTGTCATCGGGAATGTAATGCTTTTAAAAGTGGTATCAGGTGTCAGAGTACAATGTATAAAATCTGGTGCAATTCAGTGCTGTACTTAATAGTGCGTCCTTCAAATTGTGATTTGCTTTTAAAGACTTGTTGCATCGTTTGTGTGGTAAATAGACCAGTATCAATCCTAGCTCTTCGATGGCGTAGAAGTTTTTAAGTGTGATTTGCCTCACGTACTGATCCGTATGTGGCAGCTAATGACGTAAACCATAAGTTCTCTTTGTCTGGGAAAATAAAAGGTTTTATTGTATCCGCATGTATTTTAGACTTTTGGGTAATTCCATCGAACTGTGATGACAGCACATTTAAAAATTGATCTTTTAATCAGAAGTTCTGTTTGCTGTGGTAGCCCTTGTTATCAGCACTGATGTTTAGTGATTTCACATCCTGTTTTGTACATTGGATTTCAAGATTATAGTGTTTGAGTTTGTACAATTGTGTTTACGAAAAAAATAATTTGGTCTGAAGAGATGATGTACGTATACTTTTGACATATGATCCATAGGGAAATACTAGGTTTTTCTGGTAATATTGTTAAGTAGTTACAAATATATCAGACGTATTTTTTACAGAGCTATACATGCCTTTATTTATTACTTATCTGACCACCCAATCAATGTACTATGTAGTTAAATATTTGTAGACCAATTTCACAAATCAACTATGGTATTGTGACAAAGCTTAAAATAAATGTTTACTGAAACTTTGCACTGAGAAACGAACGAATTGCGTTTAAGACTTTGCTTCGTCGGACGTCTCCCTGGAAGGGAGCTTCGCGGCCCGTTGCCGGGCCGTGGATGTGAGGCGCCCGACCCGCTTGTGAAACAGCCGGGAGGCAGCGGAGGAGTGGCCGGAC
>NW_010576191.1:0-6166 GCF_000687285.1 Phaethon lepturus | reverse complement strand
TCACACTCCGAGGGGTCTGTTCCCAGCTTCTCACAAGCTGGAAAAGCGCCTAAGCCGCTTGCTCCGGCAGAGGAGCCCCCCCGGCCGGCGAGGAGGGGAGCTCGCACACGAGATAGGCCTCTGCTTTCCAGGGTGGTCATGGCGATTTCCTCTGTGGTCCCCCGCTGCTCTGCGTGGAGTCGCTGGGCTCGGCTAAGATGGCTGACGAGCTGCCACAGGAGGATCGTGGCACAGCAGAGCGTGACTTATGCCCCGGGGATGCTTCAGCAGAGGGAACTGCCAGGTGTGCCCACGAGCGTGGTTTCCAGGCCCTGGGCCGTGAGGCCTCGGGGCAGAAGAGTGCTCCATGCAGCCTCCTCCAGCCTCCAGGAGGTCATGCTGACGAGTGAGCGTTACAGAGTGCAGCGCCTGCCCTTCTCCCGGGTGTCTGACAGTGACATGGCTTTCTTTGAGTGCATAATGCCAGGTAGAGTAATCACAAATCCTGAGGAATTGAAACCATTTAACGTGGACTGGCTTAAATCAGTCCGAGGTAAGTGAGCCTGTTTATTTTTAAACTTTGGTAAAACCTCCTCTGCTTCTGTTAGCATACCAGAATGAAAAGTCTGCCAAAGAGAATCTTTCTTTATAGCAGACCATGTCTTTACAGACCAGACAAACTGAGTTTTCCTCATAGAAAATACTCCTTTGAAAATTACCTGATATCTGGTATTCTTTCCAGCTTTCGTTTAAAAAAAAAATCTAAGCCGTGTTAACTTACTAATTATTTTTTTCCTGAAACAGCTTTGTTCAGTTAACAATTTTGGCTGAACCTCAGAAAACAAGTGTTGCGAATTGTCTATGTTGCTTTTGTCAAAGATTTCATGAAAATATAAAACATTGCCCATTGCCCCCGCTGACAACCACCAACTCTATGGATACAGGCAAAGTTTTTACAGTGCATTAAGGGAAAGCCCCCTATTGAAAATGTTTGTTTAAAGTGGTTACAATGCCTGTGCCTCACAGTGGAGGGTGTGGTGTTCTTTCAAACATCATACTTTACCACCCTTTTCTTTCTGACCTTTGTGCAGCCCACAGCTTGCCTTGAGAGTCCCTTGCTTTCATTGCAGGCAGTAGCAAGCTGATGTTGAAGCCGCAGACAACAGCAGAGGTGTCTCAAGTTCTCAGGTAACGTGCACCTTTTCTGCTGGACTTTGTGGTGAGGAAACTCAGGTTTATTCTTTGAGGGTCTGGCCGATGAAAGGAACATCTAGATGTTCAGGCACTGATTGCTCAAGTGTTGGGATTGCTGAAGCTGTTCCCTTCTTGACTGTGTCTTGTGGTTGAGCTCTGGTGACTTCAGCTCTCCCTTCTGTTCTTCTTATCCCAACTGCCCTTGGGCTGCCTGTGTTTCCTGATGTACCTTTTGTTCCAGCCGCTCCCGGGATGGGAGCTAGTTGCTAGTCTGGGGGTATGCATGTACTGGTGGATAGGCAGTATTGCTCATCTAAAAAAAATACAGGTTCATATTTGGAATGTTTTCACATAGGGAGCTGAAATTTTTCAAGGCAGAAAGGAACTTGAATCTGTGCCTTGTGTTTCCCAGGCCCAGTGCTCTCCCTGGCCCACAGCTTTTCTGGGGTGATGGTGTTGTATTAGTATCATGCAGAAACAAAGGCCAAACTTTCATTTGTTTTACAAAATAAAATCCATCTTTCCTGCCCAAATGTCCTTGCAAAAGCAAAGTGGGCAGCAGTAGACTTCTCAAGTCAATGTTGATGGCTTTGAGTAGAAGTGTCTTTAACAGTGCTTAGTGTGGAGCAGAGAAATGGTGGGGAAAGATTAGTGAGCGGATTCAGTATTGATGACTTTTCTGCTTTACTAAATTGTCAAAATTTGACACTGTGCTCAAGAGGAACATTTGTGTTGAAGGATTCGGGAGGGTCTGTCTGAAAAGGTAAAGAAGGTTAGGCTGGAATCGGGCAGTTTGAGGAGCTAATGTTTTGTCCACTAAATAAGAACACTTCCCTGGTTCACTGGTGTGAGTGTGGCTCCAGTCAGGCATCAATATGCAGGATTGCTGTTTGGCTGAAGAGCTAAAAGCTGCATGAACCTGCTCCTAGATCTGCTAAAACAGACATATGGAGCACAGTGAAGTTGGGGTTTCTGAAGTAACTGCTGGTGCAGTTTGGCCTTGTGCCATCCGTTGTGCAAGAACTTCAGTGAGTTTGGAGAGGATGTGGTGGGGGCTGCTCTGCAGGGATATGGCAGGCTGGAAGGTGAAGCAGCTGAGGCATAGATGCACATGCTTCGTTGCCTAAAGGGCATTAATTTCTTGAGGGGTGAAGGAGAGCAGTCATGTCTTAAAGCACTGCCAGCAGTCATGTATCAGAGCCTGCTGAGGAAGTCAAGTTGTTAGCAGAGTGCTACATAAATAGCTTGTTTGTAAACAGCGAGCAGCGATATCCAGGCAGATGTTGCGTGGCAGATCTGTAGATGTGTGCGGGGGTAACCCCAAGCGTTCGTTCCTTTGCTCAGTGCTGGGGTGAGTTTAGTGAGGGGTCAATTTAATCTTTAGGTTAAACACTGCTTAATTTTAAGGAGCGTTGAGCGCTCTCCAACAGTAGATGTTCATGTGGAAGTGAAACTCTTCTGACAGACTGGGTTATGGCCTTAAAATGCATAAGACTTCAGAAACCTTTTTCTTTCCAGATACTGCTATGAGAGGAACCTTGCAGTGAACCCACAGGGGGGTAACACAGGCCTCGTTGGGGGCAGCGTTCCTGTCTTCGATGAGATCATTCTCTCCACTGTTCTCATGAACCGGATCATCAGCTTTGACAAGGTGCCTGGTAAATATCATAGAGACATGATGAGGCACAGAAATGAGCCCCTGCCCCTAACCCAGCCCCCTGGGAGATGATAACTTGCAGGATCAGCAAGTTCAGCCCAGTGGCATCACAAGGGGAGTCAGAGGTTTGTTTCACCCAGGCTCATGCTGCTGATGTAATCCTTAGGTTATAACAGTAGCAGATGTAAAAATACATCTGGTGGCAGAAAGAGGAAGAAAGAGAGAAGAGAAACTTGGACATCCTATTACCTCTTTATAAATCTAGATGAGAAACCCAGCAGGTGGAGCAGAATGAAAGTGTTGAGGAAGGGATGTCGTAACTGCCCTAGCAGAGGGAAAGGAGGGATGGGGAAAAGTTACAGGCTTTTTGCATTTGGAGAGTTTAGGAACCAGGCTGGTTTGAGTATTTTAGCTCTTAAAACAGAGAGAGAGAGAGAGAGAGAACAGGCAGAGATATGCTTAATGTCATGTTTTACCAGTCCAGAGTTGTGGATGACCAGATGTTAAGGCTATGGCAAACCTCCCCTTGGCTTGAGGAGGTATGGGACTATAGCAGGCACAGTGTGCTTGTGTGTTTAAATTGAATCCCAGAAAGTTTTGGAGGAAGAGGTGGTTGCATCTGCTTGTACTTATCCTGCCTCTTTAGGAGGAACCTTCTTCTTGGACATCAGCTTGTAGCAGGACGTTTATGTTTCAGGAATCCTTGTGTGCCAAGCTGGCTGCATCTTAGAGAAACTCAATGAATACTTGGAGGAGCAGGGGTTTATCATGCCACTTGACTTGGGAGCGAAAGGTAGCTGTCACATCGGTGGTAATGTGGCCACAAATGCTGGAGGCTTACGGCTCTTGAGATATGGCTCTCTCCGCGGGACAGTGCTCGGCCTGGAAGTGGTAAGGCAGTTCCCTTCTGTGTTTGAACCTCTACTTCTTACCCTGTTTCCTGCTGTTCTAGCCCTTAGCTAGCCATTATGCAGACAAGTTCCTCTCCAGGCTCGCACGCTTTAACTGTTCCTTGCATGGCTCTCTTGAGAAGGGTCAACAAGTGTCTTCATGCATGTAGCATCTATTATTGCTACCAGTTTCCGGCTTCCACCTCTGTCCTTGCTGGCAGAAGTGATGCTAGGTGGTTTTCTAATCCAGAGAAGTGACAAGAAGGTAAGGAGAGATTTGGTGATCCCAAGTTAGCTGCATGAGGTTGTTTTCTCTGTGGAGTGGTGGGTCTCTGTGATGCTCTGCTAAATCCAGTGCTTGTACAGCACTCTCTTCTAGTGGCAGCTCACGTGACTTCTAATACAGCCGTCCGCTTTGGGTTTGTTTGGCTACTGGCTTTCTCCTGGAGTCTTTCCTGTTCCTCGGCCTGCTTTTGCCCTATAGGCCTGTGCCTCTGTGTCTAAAGCCTGGGATTAGTGGTTCTAAAAGATTTCAGGGCTTGGGAGCAGAGTGATAATAGGAAATAAATTGAGTAGGTAACGAAAGCCTGGTTTGGTTCTATTTTGTGGGCCCAGAAGGGGGAGCTTTTGTCTCTCAGGTTAGACACTCTAGTGTCAAAACAGCCTTTAATATCTTTTAGAGACATTCAGCCTTGATTTCAGGCTCAAGAGGTGGAGGGCTTACTTCATTCTGGTCAACTGTGTTCACTGTTTCAAATAGTCTTCCTTGCTGCTGTTGAATAAGGGCAGCTAGGGCTGCAAAGAATGGCTGGCCTTCTCCACCACTGGTAACAAAAGCAGAGCAAACTCAGTCTTCTGTTATTACTTGTCCTGCTGGAACACGTGCAAACAGCACTGTAAAAAAAGAAGGAGAAAAGATTGGGGGAAGTCTCAGGTAGGATACAGAATGGAGGAAGAGCTGGGAATGGAGGAACAGTGATGAGACTGTGGGAACAGGCTGCAGCTAGCGTCCACTGCTCAAGGCAGCTTTTCATCATCTTAGCAGTAGACAAGCTTATGACTAGAGGTTTCTGCATTGGTACTTTGACTGGGTCTCTGTATTCCCACAGGTGCTGGCTGATGGCTCGGCTCTGGACTGCTTGGCATCTCTGCGCAAAGATAACACTGGCTATGATTTGAAGCAGCTTTTCATTGGGTCTGAGGGGACCTTGGGAGTTATCACTGCTGTCTCCATACTGTGTCCTCAGAAACCCAAGGCTGTGAATCTGGCATTTCTAGGTAGGAGCTGATATTAATAATTTCACACCTGACTTCGGAGGCTGGAACGGAATAGGGATGGAGAGAATAAAGCACTGATCAGCTTCAGTGTCAGCTTATTTCTGAGAAACAGTGTGGTGCTGTATGTTAAAATACCTGTGCAGATATTTTATATCTGTGGTGTAAATGTGTAAAATACCTGCAAGGGCCAGTTGGTCTGCAAGGGAAGGGGAACCAGGAGCTTAGCAGGATGAAGAGGCAGGCAGGCCAATGCCCTCACTGATGAGGGCCCTGTCTGACAGTACCCAAGCGAGGTGAGCAGGGCAAGTCTGATGACAGCAGGCAGAGGCAGCCGCGATCTAGCCATCACCAGGCAAGCCCATAGTGACAGGGCATGGCTGTCAAGTCTACAGGTCAGGGTCTGGATCAGCAAGGGACCTGTCCAGGTACAACTTCACTGAGACAGTTTTTTTTCTCAGAAACCTTCAAGGCCAAGAGGAACTTGTCAAAGGGCTTGCTTGTATCAGGTGTGGCTTTGAGAGCAGAGAGCTAGGAGGGGTTGAGTAGACTCCAGGTGCTGACAGACCTATGGAATATGTGCAGTGGACCCCAGAACTTGCCTGGACTCTCACAGTGCCTTTAAATTCCTCTTGGGTTGCCTTCTTGCCTCTGCTGAGAACTGAGGGTGGGGCAGACATTTTGGTATGAACTGTCTTAGAGTGTTCAAGAGGTCCTTGCCACGGCAAAGACTAATTGCTGTATCCTCCTGCTGTTCTGCTCTGAAACCTTTCCCAGCTAACGTCATTACAGGAATGGCTGATCTAAACCCACACAGGGTAGCTGTTCACATTTTCTAGAGATGGGAAAGATGACTTGAAGCCTGACAGACTTTTTTAAACTTTTTACAGGATTTGGGGGGGCTGTATTTTGTTTCTGATTGCCCTCTGTGTTCTATCTGAAGGGTGTCAGAGTTTCACTAAGGTTCTGGAAACATTTACAACCTGCAGAGCCATGCTGGGAGAGATCCTGTCTGCATACGAGTTCATGGATGAGAAGTGCATGGAATTGGTTGAGAGATATCTCAAGCTGTCCAGCCCCGTGGCAGGTACCAGTGTTATTTGTGCTGCAGAAAGAGGCATTGTACTGCTTGGGGATGTTTAGCCTGTTTATGTTTTTATATATATATATA
>NW_010576190.1:0-5983 GCF_000687285.1 Phaethon lepturus | reverse complement strand
TAAATAATATATATAAAAATATCTTTAAATATAGCAGTTGTGGATAAAGGATAAAAAAAGGGAGGGGGGTAGAAAGCCACTGAGAGGAATAAATTGCTTGTGCACACATTCCACCTTTATTCATTTTTCTCCTGTATAAAACTCCTCATGAAGTTGAGGTGCTGATTTTTTGAAATGTAAACTGAGAAATTCCCTGGCCTAAGGGATATTTACATTTATTTAGTTTTTGATCTTATAGACACAGTTTATCACTTGGCTCTTTGCAACAGGTATGCTATTTAAAAATACAATGAAACAAGCCATCCAATGTCAGTTTGAAGGACTCAGAGCTATAACCAATAACTGTTTAATTCAAAATACATAAACAGGCCTAGAAGCAATAATGAGAACCCAAGACTCCCCATTCAAAGATAAGCACTTCAATCAGCTGGACAGTGGGTCTCATGGTGTCCCTTGTCCCATGAATCGCAAATTGCATGCATGCAAGCATTTTAAAAAATAAAGGGAAAATGCTCTTCTATATCCAGGAAGGGACATATGGGCTTGAGCCCACTCCGGCAGAGGAAAGGTCTTGTGCTTTGCATAGGTGAGAACTCTATCCACAAGATCCTATGGAAAAAAGACAAGCTATCCCTTCTCTATATTCCTCCACTACTCTACTCGAAGCAGCAGCTCTAAGTGTTTTTTTCAGTAAGATTTGATACGTGCCTGGTAAGTACACAGTGGCAGCACCTACTAGAACAGCCTTGCTGGGACTTGGACACTTCTTCCTGACACAGTGCAGGCAGGAGGCTGTTCCACTTTGGAAAAAAGAGACAAAGCTCAGCATACAAAGAGAGGCTGTCCAGGCACCTGACAGACTAAGACTAAATACTAAGATACTAAAGTCATGCAGGTATCCTGAGTTTTAGGCTGTAGCTCAGCCAAGGTTCCCAGGACTGTAATTCTAGATTTACATGCCTAAATTCTTGACAGCTTCAGCTTTAATCAGCTGAATCCTAGTTTTGGATTAAACTCTCATTCCCTAAAATAAACATGTCTGTATCACAACTTTATCCATAGTCTGTGCAAAAAATAAGACTGATGTGGACTGAGGAGAACCAGAGATCCAGATGACTATGAAATTATTACTCGAGCCATGTGTGAAAAGAAAATAAGACATGAAAACTTGTGAGATGGCCAATAGCAAAAGACTAGAAAGATAAATACCCAGAAAACACAGACATGTAATGGTGGATAACAGTCTTCATGAATTAGTTTTCACTCCAGAAATTAAATAAAGTTTTCCATTGCCTCATATATTGCTGAATCATTTGTTTACCACATTGGTCAAACACCATGAAAGCAGGAGAGAATAAAACTGATCTTGAAAAGAGTTTGGTGAAGATATAACAATCAATACATTTTCACATTCCTTTCATATTACATACAGTATTTTTGCAAATATCTCTCTGAATAAAAAGTGAGTTCAGATTTTAAAATGGCAATTTTTATGACCTAGCAATTGATACAAATAACACAGAAATGTAGCAAAGCACAGAGCAAGAGTTACAGGACAGAAAATTATTTACTAGAAACTAAGGCAGACAGATGGGGATTCAGATTTCTGTTTGATAACTGGAGGAAAGCAGTTTTCTACATGAAACCTTTGCACAAACATGGAGGCAGTGAAAGAAAAAACAATCTGTATTAACAGCTAACTATCCGGAATAAAGATGAGAATTCTTACAATGTAATTGTGGAAAAAATGAAAGGCCTATGGGACAGGCTTGCCAGGAATCCTGCCTCAAACCCAGCAACAGCTAGTAAGAGCGTCTAGTAAGTACTGACATTCAAGGGGAAAAAAGGAAGGGAAGAAACAAACAAACCAAAAAAAGCCCGGCGACAAATATCTTTCTGCATATAGCCAGAACGAAGAAACAGAACAGAGTGGTTGATCGTTGCTGACCAAGCATTGCTGACCAATGTAGTGCTGAGGGGTCACATCTTCCAGTGAGTAGGACCCTTCTGCAATCAGCATGTAACTCTACAGGCATCAGAGATTCCTAATCAGAGAAGTGTTTAGGTCGTTTGATTCTGTCAAGTAGAGAGAGGCTTGAATTGCACCTGACCTTAGAGAAATGGTTGCCAACGGCAAGGGTAAGTGATCTGACAGGGAAAAGCTTAAAACAGTAACATTCAGAACAAGTACTGAAGCCCAAGGTAAAAAGAAAACAAGAAGCAGAACAAATACACATCTGGGTCCAGGATACATGGAGGGCATGGGGGGTACGGAAAGCAAAAGAAAGACACGCATGTCACATGCTGAAAATCACTATCTTTTAATTTTAAAAACCACAACCATTTGGAGAAGAAAGAAGGCAATGTATGCAGTGACTGAAGATGTAGAGATTTCCAATTAAACAGAGCTACACAATGTGACTTCAGCAAATCCAAGGGCTATTAATGTGTACGTGTTATAGGAAAAAAACTGCCAACAACTCAATCACCATGTTGGCATCTACGCTATTAGGTCAATGACCAATTCTGTTCCAGCAGGATTGAGTAGCCAGCTGCAGTGCTATCCCTACAACACTGACAAGGCAGTAACAGCAGACCACAATACTTGTGAGAAAGAGCTAATGGTAGACAATAAAGCTACGTTGAGGCCAATGGGCAAATGCAGGATGTCAATCCACAAAAGAGATCCCCAAAAGCAACAGCAATTACTCCATAAAGCTCACAGTAGCTGACATGCAGGAGAACCAACCACTGCTGGGAAGCAGAAGCTATGGATTTAGTCGCAGTACAACATTAGGAAATCTTAACGTTATGCAGGAGGGAGAAATGTCACCAGAGGCTTTATGCTGCATTGTATTACAATCAAAAAACATATTTTGAGGTAAGGGACTAAACCACAGCAAGCTAGAGCTAGAAACAACCACCCCATATAGCCCAGGCAGCTAGTAAAATACAGAATGCATGGGAGTCATTGAAAAAGATCATAGAAATCAAAAGCATTTCTGCACCCACTGAAATGGCCACAGAGCTGATGAACAACAGAAAAAAAAAAATCATTTATGAACACTGAGAGCTGACTTTGGCTTGAATCCACCTTCTACAGTACTGAATGGGATAGTGCCTGCTCACAGATTACTGCTCCAGTTTCTCTAAGCTGTGAGATCTGGAGAAGTTGAAGCATGGAGTGTTGAAACCAAAGGAAAGTTTGCCATAGGTAGCGTATCTGTTGTGCTGGGTTCAGGCAAGAGACTAAGTAAACACAGCTGTAACTGCGGTGAAACATAGAAGCGCTGTGATGCCAGTTCTTTCCTGTTATCCATGGAGGAAGGCAGAAGCAGCAGTAGAGGAAACCAAGAGGCTAAACAGCCGAGGCGACAGGGAAAATATGGACTCCTTACTCAAGAACACTGAAACACTGCAATTACCTCCTTCCAGAGGACAGAAAGTCAGGATTCTGCTTGGTCTCTTCTGAACAGACAATTGCTGCCTAGCAGAAAAGTGACCATCAAGCCAAGAAAGCAGCTAAAAGAAGTTCAAACCAGGTAGGCATCCTACTGAAGCATCCTACCTAAAGGCATTTCAAACAGATGATCTGGGCTGCTTCCAGCTCTGAAACAGCCACACAAAGGAAACAAGCTGAACTGCATCAGAAAACACATCGTGCTACACAGCGACGAACTCGGGGGAGTGGGGTGGGGGGAGAGCAGTGGAGAAGGTAACTATGGAGTAAATGCAGAGAAATGGACCAAAAGGGGTGATCAGGGCAAGAGAAAAGAGCCTTCTGCTTGGTTTATGTTGAAGGGCCAGAACTCAAGCTGAAGGATGACTACAGTGCCAGCCAACAACAGGCCTCAACATCAATAATAATAGGAAATGACTAATCAGTGTTTACCAGAGCACAAGGTGTAGGTCATCCAAATGCTTTGTTATTAACAGCCACATCCAAACTGTACTACCAATTGGCAACCACGTGTCTTGCATGCTGCCATGCAAGACACAAGAATTACACAGGACATGGCACAGACTTGCAGGGTGGTGCACAGGTGGCAGCAGGAAAACTTTAGAGGAGCAGCAGAAATTTAGTCTGTTCATCTACAGACTCAAGTATCAGCCAAAACTGTCACATCAGGGTAAAAACATTCCCTTAACCTATGGCCATTTTACTTTCAGGACTACCAGGTCCTCTCAGGTTATTTCCCAGCACATGAAATGATTTCCACTCATGCAAAGTGAGAGTAAATCACAACAATTCTGTTGTGGCAGAGTTATTCCTCTTTGCCCAGGCTACTAATGACTGCTTCAAGCACAAAGCACTGGAGAGCCAGGCTGAAAATGATAATGAGTTAAGTGATCAGCCAAACATATTAAATGCCATGATGATCCAATTGCATTGAATTAGCATATGTTGTTAGACATGTACATTAATAAATGTTAATATAAATTCTTAATATTTAAAATCTATAAATTCATTTTGCATGCATTGATTTTCCAGAAATCTGAAAATATCAGCAAGGTTCAGCTGGCAAGTCTCTTCTCGGGCCTTCATAACTATGTGTTCAGTTCCCAGGCAAGAAGCCGGCATTTTCTGCAATAATACTAAAAGTTTTATTTATTTAAATACAACTTCAACTATGACATCACATCCATGATGAGTTTTTCTTGCCTAGAATGAAATTACTTGGCATCTCTTCATATCATATGTACCATACCTGGACATTGTGAGTTTAAAACACCTTTTCCTCTGCAGCTCTCGCTCCCTGGAAGCGCTTTGTGAGCATCGCTATCTCTTTCTCCTACAGACTAACCAAAGTCCCTCAAGGAGCCGTGACTGGACTTCGTCCACCCCTGCTGCTGCCAAATATTCATAACATCCAGAGAGCTTTATTATGCCGACAGCTACTCTCCTAAAAACATAACCGGGCATATCTCTGTTGCATCATCCTCTGGTCCATCATTCACCTTTTGCCTCTTGTTGTCCATCAGGAACATCCTGTGCAACGTGTGTCTACCACACCTGCCCCTTATTCCATGAGCCAAACCCACAGGTGCTCCTGGAGTATGAACAATCACATAAACCATCAATTCTCAAATCTCACCAGGACACATTATTCTGCTCTTGCCTGCAGCTCTTAATTTGCTTCTGCCTTTGTCATTACTTATGATTAAAAGCCCTGACTCTGTTATTTAACTCCGTGAAGCAGGCAGCTTCTATGAGGTGGTGTACAATGCAAGCTGAATCGTACAACTTGAAACACTTCATTATATTAAAAAGAAAAAAGAGCCTTATGATTAATTTTGATTTCGAGCCACAAAATGAAACAGTTTAAAGCCGTCTTAAATGTGTTTCTCACAGTAGGAAACAGAATAAACCAACAAAACAAACTAAACATTATAATCAACCCAATTATTACCTTCTATTAGCCAAGTGCTTAAGGGATGAAACACACCAGCATTTTAACCCGAGTGAAGCATTACTGAGACATTATCCTGGGGAATGGTTTCCCCGCTACGTTCAGTTTACTCCTCAAAAAAGATTCGTCTTTCTCCTAACGGCATTCAGATGACCGATCTTATATAAGGTGTGCAGGTGACAAATTAAATCTTAGGTCTAACTTTTGGTTCAGTGGTCTTCACATCTATTACAGAAGAGCATCAGCAAGAAATGAGGGATGTTGCATAATAGCTCTTCCTTTAATAATAAAAAAACATGCACATATACTAATTGTAACGCACTAAGCCAAAATTTGGCAACAGTATCGCACGGGCGAAGGGAGTGGGATCCAAGAGGTGGATCCATCAAGCAAATAAATAACCAGCCAACCTCACACCGCCCAGTTTGGCACCGTGCACAGCTCCAGCTCGCTGGCTGGGAATAAAACTGCCTCCCCCACCTCCCCGGGGTCTAGAGGAGCCCACTGGCCGAGATTTCAGCCTTTTCTCCTCGGAGGCAGGCGCAGCCCCCAGCGCCGCCAGCCGGGGGGCC
>NW_010576189.1:0-6049 GCF_000687285.1 Phaethon lepturus | reverse complement strand
CGCTGGCACCGGCCGTGGAGCATCTCGCACGTAGCGCTCGCCCCAGCAGGCATGGAAAGCGTCCTGGGCCGAGGAAGCGGGTGCAGGAGAGGTCGGGTTTTGCCTAGAGCGATACAGCCGGTGGTTAAGAAGCAGTGGTATTTTCCAAGGCATTCGTACTGGCCCTTGTCACGGTCCCCATGCCCACTTCACGTCACTCGCCTTCCCTGTTTCTCGGCCTGGGCAGCTCTGTGCACGTATCCGTAACTTAGCGAGCGCGCCGAAGGATCGGGGGTGAGCTGCCTGTTGATTAACCCGGTCCGAGACCAGGACAGGCTCTGCGTGGTTTGTCAGCCCAGCCGCCACTAGGCAGTCACTCCCGGCATTTGTCACAAACCACAGAGCTTAAAAAGAAAATAAAATTACATTCCCCAAATAAACATTGATGCAAAATGTATGAAAACATCATGCGGGAGTGGAGACTGAAGTCATTAATAAATCATGCACGTTAACTCAGGCATGACTACAACCTGTGTTTGTGTGCTGCTGAACTGCTGCTTTATTTGTTTCATTCCTTGAAACGGCATTTTGGTTGTGTTTAACGAAGAATAGTTATGCAGCTTTCAAGATTGCCTCTTGCCCTTTCAAAGGCAGCTTTTAAAGCAGTATCAAAGTTATTACAAGAGCTTCAGAAATCACAAAAATCTGCTTTGTGCCGTTATCTTTATACAAGTCTCTTACCAACTGCAGAGCAACTTGCTGCCTGAGGCATGAGATATAATTCAGACAGGCAAAAAATCCTCACTAGGCTGAATAATCATCAGAAAGCCAGGAGATCAGCTCTCTCTTCAGTATGTTGAGTTTTGAGAGCTGAAGTAGAGTCTCTGAGTTGAAAAAAAACATTTCCATGACTTTTTCTGACTTTTAAGATAACACATCTTACTTTGAAAGAAAAGATTATATCATCACTGAAAACCCTTTCCGATACATGCAAATTCGTTTCACGAATACAGTAAAAGACTACTTTGCCTCATCCTCAGGCTAACTCCATTATTCTCTATAGTTGTCTTGAGAACAGCAGCTCTTTTTTATCATTTCCCTGACCGGCTCGCAAATGAATGCACACATAGCACTTGCATACCAAAGCCTTTGGCAGGGGTCGTATGTTTTTAATTATTACAAGGAAATCATTGAGTCAGTGGCTACGCTTTTAAAAAATACGAAAAGTCAATAATCCTCTTCTATTGCAAGTGTAATTCTCACTGTTGCTGATGTGTTAGTAGCCCATCTAGCAGAAATCATGCTGCTGAGGGAGAAACACGTAGTCTGAACATCTTCCATTCCTTAAAGAGTTGCACACAATGAATTGTGTACAATATACTTACCCAAAACAGCACAGATTTTTTAAATATACCTGTTATACTCATTGCAGGCTGAAGCTTGTTGCAAGCACAACCCCAGAATTTGCCAAGCAATTCTAGTTTCTGCAAGTATTTTCTTTGCAAGTATCATGCAGAAGCATAAAAACCGTTGGCAGAAGTTTATCCAGGAAAGCACTTTGTCAGGTTGTTAGTAAGGAAGAATCTGCCCCTGCCTCGGATTTCAGTGGTGCAGGTGTTGAAATCTTACCCGTTTGACACAGGTGAGCCACGAATACAAGAGCATTTCTGATGCTAAACTGGCTGTGGCGAGGGGTTAGAGAGGAAAAGGACGGGGAAGAAAGAAAAGGCAAAGTGAAACAAAACCTGCCACACACGCTGCAGCGATCGCTGGCAAGTGCCGTAAAAGCCACCCAGCATTACGCGTCTCCCTCGCGCCGCGCGGGAGCTGAGACACCCCGCGAAAGGGACCTCACGTGTCATCTCCGAGACCTGGACCCGGAGGAGCACGTAAACTCCAGCGCCTGACAGGGCATTGCAGTAACAGCCCCCCTTGCATTTAAATTTGCGGATTAAATTAATCACTTTCCTTAACCAGACCTCAATCTTTCACAGTTTCTTGCAATAAAGAGGCAACAAAGAGGAGCGTGGGTCGGGGCTCGCGAGGCGTTCAGTGCCCCGCGGAAGGGAGAGGGCTCCTCCTCTCCTTCGGCGCCGGCTGGTTTGGCAGCCATCGTGCGAGAGCCCCGGGTTTGGGTCTGAAACATTTCAAAGAACAAGAGAGCTGAATATTTGTGCGGGCTGGGCCAGATCAGAATTACATCAAGAATTTGTTGCTTAACCCGCTGTAATCCCTTGGGGACGCTTGTTTTCGAGGGCCGGTGGCGGCAGGGAGGTGCCAGGAGCAGGGCGAGGCGCTGGGGGATCCCTCGCAGCCTCCCAGAGGAGCGAAAGCCGCCCCGGGCGCTGCGCAGCCGGAGCCTCCTCCAAGCTGCTTTCTACGCGCCGCACTAGCGGTTCGCGAAGTCCCGGTGCTGCTGCGTCTCTTGCCGCCTCCTCCTCTTCCTTCTCCGCTAATGACTTTTCCCTAGGAGAGAAGGCACTTGCACAGCCAGGCCCGTGCGACACTACGGGGTCTGGATGTCCGTAAAATCTGGAGTCGCTTTTCGGCGGGTGGCTGTTGGCGACGCAGGGGCTGGGCTCCCATTTACGGCTGCTCGAGGGTCGCAGCGCGGAGGCGTGGTGGGATGCGGGTCCGGGATGCGATTTTCCCCTGGCTTTGAGGCTCTTAGGACGAGCTCTCTCTCCTTGGCGCTCCCAACTTTGGAGCCCGACGGCCTCCCTTGGGTGGCGAGGGGCTCCCACCACACAGTCGCCAGATGCGGGTGGGAGGAGATGTGCGGTCCCCTCTTCCCACGCTCCCTTCCCACGCAGGGACCTTGGCACAAACTGCCCTCCGTAACGATGGGCAGTGAAATATTCTTCCTACATCTACACGTTGAGCTCAGGAGCCATCAGTGAGTAGCCAAACTGAATTCTTGCTTATTTTTTTAAATTGGAGTGAAAGTCATTAGGCCAATGCTCAAAAAGCAGTTATTTTTGTCACTTGAGGCTGAGAGGTTTGTTTCTGGGGACAAAGTCACCCTTGGCAAACATTGAACAAGGATCAGGATGACTCCAGAGGTGAACAAATAGATTTGCTTTTCCTGTTATCAGAAAACAACAACAAAAGCCAGAAACCAGTAGCTTGAATCTAAGAGTCTGAATTAAATCATTACACAGCTTAAAAGACTAAAAATATGTGTGTGCGTGTGTGTGTGCACGTGCGCCTTGTATGTGTGTTTATGTACGTATGTATATCAATCTCTATGTATGGAAAGGGGAACCAACCTAACTCATACTCTTTAACTAATGGTTTACTGGAATATTCTTTATTATACTTTGATAAGTGTTATAATTCTGTGGGAATTAAAAGCAATCAGAAATCTACTTTGTACAAGCCAACTGATTTTTTTTCCCCCCGCTGGAAAATGGAAGCGAAATGGCAAGGACTTTTGGCAGTAGAATGTCCAGATAAATATGCCAGATTCCTTGCAAATGACATTATTAAAAATAGTCACAATGCTGCTAAAAACTGTTATTAAATGGAACAGAAACTATTGTGTTAATATATTCACAGTAAGTAATTTATTCTCTGAGTGTATGTAAAAGGAAAGGCTATTTTCTTTGAATTTTTCCTATGCTGATATTGTAAACTATATGACAGATGGGTCAAGTCCTGATTGCAGTATTCTAACATTTGGAATAGCAAGTAACATATTTGATAGAGCTGGCAAGTTTTTATATATGATTCAACCCAGAATATAAAAGCCACTAGAATTCCAAGTTGAAAATAATTAAATGAGCTGGAAACGATCAGGAACCACACATTTTTAAGTGACAGATTTTTTTTACATGTTTAAATTGCACAAGAATATTTTATAGCTCCCTTTAACCAACAGTGACGCTCAATTCTAAAATGTGTAATTGATATTTGCAAAGCAATTAATTCCTGTGGCTCATTATTCTATTACTAAGTGTACCTAAGCACTGGGGCGCTGACTTAAAGGGACCTTTTTTAGTTCACCTTTTCTAAATTCCAGAGTTTTAACTGAATTACCCTAATTCAGTTTCCTCACGTGGCCGCATGAAGCGCATTTTCATACTTGCATTGAATTTTTAGCTTTCTGATTGCACAGTGCTGTAGGTTATTCGAACCTGCTGACTTCTAGAATACATGTTGTCAAATGGTGTCGTTACGGTGTAATACTTCGAGTTCCGATAAGCAAAAACCCAGCAGCTTATTCCATTTGTATTCGATCATTTCTGCTTATGTTCCTTTTGAAGTTTCCATCTTTTTGTCACTGTTTATGAAGTCATATGTCTCTTTACTTTTGGTGTCTCCCTCCGTCACGCACAAGCAGCCCGTCCGCCCAAGCCTAAGCCACCGGCTGGGCCACCATCATCTCCTCAAACGCAGACTAACATGATAAATCATATGCTCAAAGGCATGGCCAAACAGCCGCCAAGTACTGTAATAGTCTTCCTTCCTTTTATTCAGTGGTTTTCTAGCCTAGCAGTTGCTTGTGTAGTAGTAGAAAGCTAGTTCTCATGTGCAGCTTTATACAAAATACCTAGCGCGATGTGGTAGGTTTTAGAGATTTAGAGGTAGCATTTATTTCAAAATGTCCACATTTTTTTGTCTAGCTATGTCTGACATATGCAACATTTTCAAATATCAACGTCAGCACAAAATAACATTGTTGTTGCATAACATTTTGCATGAAAACTATAAATATGTATGAGCTTTACATGATGTTGGATGAAATGTTTGATAAGTATATCGTATACGTTTCATGTAACTGTCAGTGCTCCAGCTATCTTAGCAGAATTTTCTGATGTATAGTAACTTAACCAGGGAAATATTTAAAATAAGAAGAAAAAAAATTAAGATTGACATCTGCTGGCTGCCAAAGTTGTATAAGCATCAATATTTTCTTTAAAGACAGCATCTCTGAGCAGTTGTTCTTATTAACACTTTTGTCTTTTAGTTGTATTTGAGAGCAGATCAGTGTTGCAAATGAGAATGGGCCTGATGCTGCTCTGATCAATGGAAAAGCTTCCCCTTGGCTTCGGAGGTGCGGAAACAACCAGAGCTTACTAAGGGACGTGTCTTTGGAACTCCTTTTGCAAAAGGAAGAGGTTTCTACTTCTTGTAGCCAGTGAGGTGCTGGATGGAAAAGGAGAAAGCCAGTTAAGAGAGAGTTAACCAGCAGTTCTCCAGTTTCAGTATTTGCCCAGTAAATTATATTATGGGGAACCTGGTGTTTTTTGTTTCCAGTGATACAAGAAACAAAAGGAAAACTGGAGAAGAAACCCCCAAGGCCCCGATCTGTGGCATAAATCAGCAAAAATGTAGAGTTCATTTGCAGTGCTTTGCCACGTTGCATCTCTCAGCTGAGCCGAGCGCCTGCAATGCCCGACTTCAGCTGACGGGGCTGCCGAGTTCCTCTGAAGACCAGCCCGTGTACCCCTTGCTTGACCGCCTGAATGTGACCCCTCTGAGAAAGACGGCTTTCCCTTTCGTGGGAATTTTTTTTACCTGTAAACAGGTATTCACAGAGAACTAGAAGCAGGCAAGAATTTGAGGGGGAGCATTAAGTCCTCGACGCTCACCGAGCCCTCAGCAGGGCAGGGGTTCTCCCCGGGTGACCCAGTAGAGCAGAGGGTGCCTTGCGTGCAACCACACGTTTCTGTCCCATCAGTGAAGAAGACCTAGAGGCCAGCAAAAAAACCAGTGCGTGCAGAAGGCCGGAGCGAGACTTACAGCCAGCGCCTTGCGTGTCGGCACGACCCAAGCTGCTGGCGTAGCTGGGCGCCTTCGGAAATCCCGGGGTGGTCGCTAGTAACGGCGCTTCGATGCGCGCACTGCTAGCTTTGTGCTGTGTTGGGCACCTGCAGTCTGTTGTACACCTGTGCAAAGCTGTACATCGGTTTGGCTACTTGGTTTGTTTTTGGTGCTTCACCCATTTGCGAATTCTCCAGCTTTGATATCGCGGAGAGGACGGAATATACGCCAGTGCAGAGGTGTGAGTTGGCCGGTGTAGCTGCCGGAGCGCGATGCGGTCTTTGCCCTGGCTGCGCTGGGAGCC
>NW_010576188.1:0-6022 GCF_000687285.1 Phaethon lepturus | reverse complement strand
GTGGAGAACACCAGCTCCATCCCGGCTGCACACAGGACAATGCAGCAGCAGCGTTTTAGTGGCAAAGGCGAGGGAAGCTGCTGCTCCTCTCTTTTGGTTGCCTGTAATACTAAATCACAATTTGCCATTCCCTAACCTCAAAGAGGGTTATCTCCATGAGTTTCAGTTTACAAACCCTCTTGCTCAGAGACCTTTCCTGTGGAGAGATTTTTCCTTCCTGAAGTTACTCAGAAGTTCCAAGAGTTGAAGCTGAGGCTTCAAAGAAAGATATCCTCCAGCTGAAGTGGAAATCCAGCTGTCTGTTTTTAAATAACAAGAGTGTTAGAGTCCATGTCCATCTTGAGGTGCTGAGTTTAACACTCAGCTCTGCTCATTTTCTGTTGGTCTTTTTTTTTAAGTCTGGCCTTTTAATAAAAATCTATACATAGGCTGACATGTTTGTGTATACATATGATAAACCAGGGGCAACTTCGTAAATAAACGCTTGGTCGTTGTTCAGCCAACATCCAGAAATCTGTGGAGGATTTGCCCTTCTTGATGTTAAACCAGTGCAGTTCTCCATTTCTCTAGGTATAAAATGAAATACAAGGAGACTGACTGTTTCCCTGAAAAATGCACCAGCGTGAGATTTGCATAAAGCTGTAATAAAAGTTTTCCATGTACCATTCAAACAGAAGCAATGAAGAAGTAATGCCATTTTACCCTCTTGTATTTGAGACTTAACATGTAAAAACAGTTATTTACTTGATTGTTTCACATTCATTTCACTAATATGATTGTTCACTTGTAGACTGAGTTCTGGATTTACACATTTATTAAAACATGAGAAAATTACTTCCATAACTTACTTCAGGCCACGTTTTTCATTAGATATGAACCATTAGCTTCGTGATGGTAAAATATCAAAACAAAACTCCAGCCCCTTGTATCATTTCATTTTCAAGCCTTGTGTATTAATGGTTTTGTTACACACTGATTTCCAGGAGCGGTTTATTTCAACTAATTTGTCATCACAAAGAAATAACATCACTGTATTTTATTTAACTTTATCTGAGTAAATAAAGTTCCAAGAACGTGCATATTCTGGTTCAAGGCTTTTAGACGTTTTCATCCCACACGATCCGAAAGAGGAGCCCAGCAGGACAGGCTGAGAGTAAGTGATTAGTTTTATTGATCCATTTTATATGCTGGTTGTTTAGATACAGCAAAGCTGGTCCACTGTAATTTAAAAGATGTTCAGCCCAAGCAAGTACCTTAGGAAGAACTTTTTTCCTGGTGTGAGCAGGGTTGGTTCCTGATTGATCTGGCATCACCCAAAGCGACAAGCTCGGAGGTGCTGACCAGGCTGAAAGCCCCAGGGCTGAAAGCGGCGGTGGTGGCACGGTGCCTGGGTGGGGAGCAGACGAGCGTCTCTGCCCTGGAGCAGTTGCATCCCTCAGATGGGTGGACCAGATGGCCGAGGTTGGTAGCAGCACCAACAGCCCAGCTTCTATCTGCTGCCACCCTTTAGCGGAGCCCGCACAAGCTGCGAGCTACCGCGGCGAGTCTGTCAGGCGGCGACTGGAGGAGTCACCGTAACTCAGTCATCTGTCTGCACCCCCGAGACCCTGCTCCTCCCTCGTCTGGAGCTTCCTGCAGCTCCCGTCAACAGCCAGAAAACTGGTGGGGTTTGAACACTTAACTAATATTTGCTCACCGGTAGGTCTCAGGCAGCATTCGGCACCTCGCTCGGGTACGGCGGGGCACCTCTGATAAAATGTCGGCCATGCATCGCTGCTAGGGGTCAACTGTGCTCCGACTACTCCTCTGAAATGCTGTTAAACCGTCCCTAATGGCTGCAAGATCAGACTGAAGGTCTGGCACCCAACATACGTTCAAACAAGGAAACATGTTCAAAATGATGACTCATGATTTGCCCATGCTTGGAGCTGACTAGAGCTGTGAAGTCTTTTGTGAAAGACTGAGCCCAGGCTAGCAAGTTTGGGGCAAGAGGCTGAGAGCACTCCCAGTTTCAAGCAGAGACACCTCTGCTTCCTCATCCACATAGATCTTGACCTTTCTTGATGCTACAGCACTTTGAACTTTCACTTGTGGGTCTAGATGGTTCTGATTAAGGCAGTTTACGAATAGTTTTGTTTTGTTTATTGTTTTACTTTATTATTTTGTTTCAAACTAGGAGCAGCACTCAAAGAGCTATCCAGTGTTTCCGAAATCCAAGTAAACCAAGAAAAAGCAAAGCTATGACCTGCAGCATAAGGTTTTACTGGCAAAGGTGTATCAGCTAAGAGCTTAAAAAAATCCTTCATCGCCCCAGCCAAGATAACTATGTTAGCAAAACCTCTAGTGCGGGTTTTGCATAGCTATTCTAACAGAGGAATGCTCTTGCTGGCTGAGCTCATGTCATTTGGAGAGGTGATGCAGCCTCCTGCCAGAAAACCTCCTGCATCTCTATTAAGAGGATGCTGCTGACAGAGACACGTGCTAAAACCAGAGCACCAAAGGATTTTCTGCTGTGCCGGAGGTTTAGGCGTGATCATGCGCTCACAACATCTTCCACTACCCAAGTCCAAATTATCTTTCAATACAAAATTAAATACAGTTTGTCAAACTATATGTATTTTTCAAATATGATTTTCCTGGGATTCATGTACTGCAGTGGACATGCCAAAGCTACCTTTAAACAACCCAAGCATCAAGTATCAGATGCTCTTCAGCATTATTTGTGCCAAATACGGCACATGCTAATTTAGGCTGCTTCCTGGCAGCATGAATTGGCCCTTGTGGAGCTCCACATTCCTAAGACCAGACTATTTTTGAGCTCCTATATTAGAGGCAAGCCAACGTCGCCCTGCTGCAGACAGCAGCATAGGAACATTAACACTTAATCTGATCAAGCTTCACTCTCTGTCCCTATTTGAGGTAGGTGGAAATTGTTGACCCTTCAGAACTTTCTTTTCATGTTAATGAGATGTATAGAGATTTCCCCGGCTCACATCTCAGATTTTGGGGCAGCAGACTGCTGCTGTCAGGAGGGAGTACTAACTGGCTAACTCCAGCTAGACTCAGCTGTTCCAAACCTCCTTTCCTGACTATCACTGTGGTTCTTCAGCAGCTCAAAGGCAAATATCTCGGCAACCTTCACTGCTGAAATATTTTGAGATGCGTTAAAAAGGGGCTTGGCTTTTGTTCAGTTGAGCTTTTGATGGGAAGAGCTTGACCAAGCCCTCTTGTCTAGCATTACATTTTTGGTCTGCAAGGAAATTATCTGCAGAATGCCAATATTCTGTTCTCCAGACTGTGGCAGATGCCTCTTCCGCCGGTTTGTTTTGGTTTGAGCTGTTGTGAGTGAGGCGTAGTGGACCCATGCAAAGATTTTTACCCACACCGTACCATACCAGTTTATGTTATGTGATGGGCTTTCTACTGAACTGTTAGGCTTCATTCATACTAGACAAATTGCTGTGAGGTTTGTAAGCGAGGTGAGACAGCATCCCTACCTGTGGTCCTGTCGCATCTGCTGGCACAACCACCTGTGTTTGGGAATTTGGTGTTCTCCACGTTACACAACCTCAAAGGCTTTTCTCCTCTAAGCTCTCTGTTGTAAGACACCAGAGACAAGAGAAGCGGGAGAATTGTATTATTAAGTTTAAAGTCTTAATAAAGCCAAAGCTTGAGGCTTTTATACTAGAGAGCCATGAGTTTTGTTTGTGCTGTTCACAAAATATTACCAGTGGAATTTTGTATACAGGGCTTTTTTGTTGTTTTTTTACTGAGCTATGCATAAGGGAGATGACCCCGACACTTTTCTAATCTTGAGATGTTTTAGAATTAAAAATTTTTCTGATCATGATTGATTTTAAGAACTTACAGACCCAATGTAGGGTATGTCTGGAAATTTTCAGTAGAAGTTCTGCAACAGAAATTGGTTTACAGTGTGAACTGTGACAAGTCCTAGACTTCAGATGCTCTAAAGCAATTTGTTCTAATATGTTCATGCGTTATTATTGCTGTTGCAGTGTGATTTATTGCTGTAGAAAGTGATCATAATTGTAGATGTAACATCCAATAGATCTTTGAACAAAATATCAGAAAGTAGTTGGCTATGGTCCTTCTATGACTATATCTCTGCGGATATTTTCTTTTGGTGTTAAAAAATTGGTGTGTATCAGTTGCTTTGTGTACGGCAAACAGGGATTTTATCACATCTGTGAATTCATTTAGGGAAAGTCACTCTTACTGCTCACTGAAAATGAGTTAGTTTAGTTTAACTTTGGTTTGTTTATTATTTTTGCTATGTGCTGTTGAAGTGTAGTTGCTCTGTAATTCTAATCCTTAACAAGTAATATTTTATAATGACTTAAGGATATGATTCCATTTTAAGATATGCAAAAAGCTGAGAGTATTTCAGAAGTTCAGGACTTCTATCCAGGGAGCAGTGGAAGGTCTTGGGAATCCCAGACAGACAAACTCGCACTACAAACAAACAAAATTATATGCTTCATGCTGAAGAGGAGGTTTTCTGAACTAAGAAAAGGCATTCGCTCAAGTGCTAGCACTGAGATACACCAGCTGCTTAGTTTGTATGAGATTGAGTGAAGGGGGAGTTGAAGGGGATCTTGGATGACCATAGACATGTACCAAGCTCCAATGAGAGCACATGAAGTTACTCAGAAAGAACCTGTGTATCCTTCCAAAAGTGTTAAATACAAATTGCCCTCTCACACAGCATTCCTGGCACATAATTTCTTCTCTCTTCCCATCTACCGCTGCTTGTACAAATATTTCAGAGTCCAGCTGATCCTGTTTTGATCCACCAGAACTTCTACTGAAATTCTGTTTCACTTCTGGAAATCATTGAGATCATTTGGACAGGGCCTTCCGGTTCAGTTTCGTCTGAAAGGAATTCAGTTTGCACACGCCAAAACCGCCTAGAGACTCAAACCAGTGTGAGGCAACTGGAGACAATGGAGGACGTGTGTCAAAATGATACTGCTCCAAGCCAAATGCTTATTGTAGACAAGCCCATTCAAGCCCAGTGAATACCATGTAAACACCATGCCACAACTGAAATTGCGGTAGAAGAGAGGGGAAGTAGATTAACATTTTTTTCAAAAGTTCAAGAGTAAGTAAAATTTGGGGGCATCATTTTTTTTTCTATCCATTTTTCCTCATACCTAATTACAAGCAACCCAGAGGAGTAAGTATCCCCAAAATCCAAAGTGACGGAGGTTGATTTGATTGTCTGACCCTATAAAAATAAAAAAGGCATGTTTTAACTTCCTTTTACCTTTCTCAGAATTTTGGACTTTCAGCCGGTTTAAATTCGTTAGAACAGGTGTAAAGAGTATGGAATCAATGCTGCAAAGAATTACTCCCACAGGCCATGTACCTAAAGTCTAACTGGGATATTCATGGATTTTCACGTTTGCAGGATCAGACCTTTGAGTCACGTCTTGGCATACTGATGCTTTCATTTGACAAGAGTGCTATGCTATAAGATGTATACCAAAGATGTATTTTATCATCTATTCTAAATATATATATACACACTAAGTATATTGCGTATGTAATATATGTATAACAGGCTGTGTTTTAGGTGCATACGCTGCAGATGATAATAAAGGTACCAACCTTTTGTCATTATAAAGGTATGAAAGCTGTGTTACGTAAACTTACAGGGGATTGCCATCTGACCTTACAGACAGTTTAGCAGTAGAACACTTACTAGGTTGACCAATAAATGGGTAATAAATATATATGAATTTAAGGAATGCATTTTTAGAGGATTTCAAGTTCTTGCTTATGTAAGTGATAGAGTTGAATACTTGTGCAAATAGATAATTAACGGTTTCCCTTGCAAAATGAAGGAACAAATTTTCAACCACTGGGATAGTGACAACTTTCAAAAAGACACCTGAATGTTTTCTAATTTGTTGCACTGAACACTGGTCTGCGACTCGTCATTCTGAGGGAATCAACTGTAAAGTAGTGATCACAGAACCACAGACCAGTTTGGGCTGGA
>NW_010576187.1:0-6022 GCF_000687285.1 Phaethon lepturus | reverse complement strand
GGGGGGGAGTTTCCACCAAAAACAAAGTGAAACAATCAGACAGGGCAAAAAAGATAAATTGAAACATCCATGTGGAAAATAGCTATATTAATAATGTAAGACTCTAACTAACAGCCACTACACTGTCTTTGAAATTACCTGTAACAATTTAAACACTAAAAATATAATTTCAGTTATGTTTATGTAAAACGTACACTTACAAATCTTGTTAAAGTTGACTTAATAGCATAGACTTTAACTACAATTTGGGACTAACACTTATAATCACAATGAGTTCAGCTATTTTACTCCAATTCAACTACTTAACAGTACCATTTCTATCCACTCATTAAGCTTCTGCAGTTCAAGCTGCTGGCTTTTGTTGCTGGTAAAATGTTAGCCATTCTAAGTGACTAACAGTGTCTGTGACTCATTATCACCAGAAGATGAGTATGTCGCTGATTTTTGTAATGCTAATATATTGAGTAACACTAAAAATAATTTAATCAGATGTAATATGTAAATCTCAGGAGAAGTAAAGAAACATCAATTATTTGGCACCACTACCTGTTATTGGCTGCCTACCCCGCAATTCGTTGATACTGCTAGAACTTTGCCAGAACACCATGAAACACACCACCATACATTTGTGTCTACTTCCATTTTTCTGACTTGATCTGAATCACTAGTTTTAATATCCATTACTCTTGTACAGAAACAAATTATTAACTTTAAAATGCACTATTTGCTTGAGAATATGTCTGCAAAGTAATCCAATGAAGTACAAGATTTTGAATCCATCATTTCAATGCCTTTTTTTTTCCCCCTCCAAGTTTGTGATCTTTCTTTGCTAAGTGAGACTGGATATTGCCCTTAACTCCTTAAGCAATCAGACTGGAAACATTGTTGTGCTTTTAGGGAAAATGCATAGCATTCATATCAGTATTTTTCATGTGTCTGTTTCATAGCTTTGCCAGTCCTCCCCATATGCAGATTTTAATCACCAGATGTACTTTACTAAAATGATGAGCTTTTTCTTAGCTTACATCATAACAGCAAAAAATTTCTTATGTAAAAGTGGAATAATACTTAATAATTGAAGTCACTAACTGATCCCTGAAAACATCACATTTCATTCTCCAAGAAATTGACTGTCTTGAGATTCCACCTTCCATCTTCCAGTTGTTGAATCCCACAAATGAAATTTTCTTAAAGTTTTCTTAGTCAACATAATAGCAATAAACAATTCCAAGATCTTGAAATGACATCCGCACAGCATACAAAAATTTGTGAATGTTATTCTTGCTTAACAGAAGAAAAAAATGTAAAATCTAGAGGTCAGTCTTCTTACCAACAGAAAAACATGTCCACATTATAAATCAAGCATACACTGAAAACCTTTTCAAAATTAGTTCCTGAAAAATGTTTGGCCACACTTCCGTCACAGAGTAAATCTCCTATTTAGACAAGCAATAATTCCTTTAAAAAACACTGTTGAAAAGCAACTTTAAAATATTATCAAAGATTATTTTAGTTACACTCTCTCAGCACATGACAGTTTTGGCTACTTGAGCCGTCATTTGGAAAGATTTTTAAAATACTTTTCAAGACATCATCTATTTCTTACACAGAGTTTCAAAATAAAGTCACCTTGAAAAGCAGGCTTTGATACCACAGGCATCCAAGATAATCCACTGAGAAGTTCTTCACTGAAAAGTGTATACCTTTCTCTGCTTCTCCCATGTTTCCAGTTATGCCAGTTCCACCTCCAGTGTGTATCAGACACTCTATAATCTGCTGTAAATCACTGTTAACAGCAGAAAACTAGCCAACTTCTCCAGTGGGTTTAAAGAGCAGCTTGCTCTTTTAGTGATTTAGAGGACTGATTTAGAGGAGTCCAGTAAACCTTGACACTGGTATGAACCAAGAATATAGTTGCGAGGATTAAAAAAGGTGAGTGATAAAAACAGGAAGAAGTAGCTCTCCCTTTTGAAGGTAACGAGCTACTATGTCAGCTCACCAAATACCGTGGAGCAGTATCTTCAGTGTATTCAGAGTGCCAATTAAAAG
The DNA here is from genome assembly GCF_000687285.1 of Phaethon lepturus. Taxonomy (NCBI): domain Eukaryota; kingdom Metazoa; phylum Chordata; class Aves; order Phaethontiformes; family Phaethontidae; genus Phaethon; species Phaethon lepturus. Next base: position 3,973 of record NW_010576187.1, on the reverse strand, counting down.
TAGCAGTTTTAACTTTATTGTAAAGTCATTTGAACAGGCAGGGAACCTTGATAACTTTTTCCCAATTTACACTTTATTCTCTTCTGTTTGTCTTTGAAGGAAGCTTACAACAGCAAAAGAGATTGACAACTTAGAATAACAGCAAAATTAAATAATACCAAGGCTCAAAACAAAAATTAAAATGCCAAGTGGTACTTTATATGCTTCTTCTTTCAGACATAAAAACTCATTTTAAAACCACAACACTGCAATAGTAAAGCCTTCATTATCTATACTTTTAGAAAAAACCAAACACTTGGACTATTTAACTCATTTATATTGAGATGAGAGTCTGTTCTAAATAAAATGCGTAAACCCCACAACTGGTTTATATTTTAAAAGTTGATATTTCATTGCTGATTCTCAAATACCCAGAAGATATCCTTACAAAATTATGCACAAATTTTTACTTCTGTTCTATGCTGAATACACTGAAGTAGGAAGGTCACCTAGATTTATCAGAAAAATTCGTTCTTAACTATCAAATTCTATTCTACAACAATAAATTAAGAAGTCAGTAAATGAGCTTTTCTGAGGCTGAAAACATAGTGCTCCACAAGTGTCAGTACTATGAGGGACATATAAGGAAGTCAAATGCATCTCCCTACAGTAAGTCTCTTTCAAGCCAAAATTTTACCTGTAAGCTCATCAAGGCCAATATCGGGCAACTTCAAATTCTGAAGTAGCGTACAAAACTCTGCTCACTGTTACGTAACTACTACAGATCCAAATTTTAGAGATGTATGGATTTTACACCTCCTGTAATAAAAGCAGTCATGACAGATGAACAGCTTCTGAGAGATAAGCCCGAAAACTTCTCCTCTTCAGGGCTACAAAACTAAACACTGTAACAAATAGCCACACCCCCCCACACACACACCCCCCCAAGAAGCCTGATATATCAGAAAGTCACTAGCCATACTCTGAGATGCAAAAGAAAGTGAGAGTAATGACAAAAAGATGGAAGAGAGATGCAAGAGTGTAAAATAAGAAGGGGGGGGGGGAACACAAACACACACACACACGCAAAAAAATGTAACAGATGTCAGATTTAAAAGATGTGATTGTTTACACTTTTGCTACCTCCTTTCTATACTACTCATTGGCCCTCACAGGAAGCAGGGTAACACATGCACTGCAACACTACTAAGTAACAGAAGTGGTTACATCAGCAATTCTGTGCTGCGAGAAATGTAAAAAGGAGTGAGAGCAGGGACTGGGCTATCTGAAGTGTACAAATGCAGTTGAGGAGGGTGGCATGAACAGCAGAATTCTTCAAAGAAGGGGCAAAATATTTGTGATTTTTGTTTGGATTTACAGAGCTCAGAAAAAGCTACTATATCTCTTGAGAAAAGTGTTGCAAGAGTATGGATGCTTAAATATATCTAGGTGATCATTATAGTTTTAAAGTAAAAAAAAGTTCTTCTCTAACAAAAAAAAAACCCAACCAAAACCCAAAAAACCTCCAACACTTCCACATTGCAATTCTGAACACATTTCTTTAATTTAAACAACCAGATCATGTGTCAGAACAGGCAGTGTGGATCACTCGCACGACACTACATTTTTAATCAAACAACAGATTATTAACATCATCATTAACAGAAACTCTTCATTTCAGTGATCTACACTCAAGTTCAGTCTGTAAAAACATTTTTGAGACTGAAAGTTTCTAGGAATGTTAAATGTTACATACAGCTACCGAGAGAGGAAAATAACATTCCATAAACCAAAGCCAAAACTACTTACGTTTCAAAACAGCGATCCACGTTGTCTGACATCAGAAGTAGCATGCATAGCTGTTCCAGTGCTATTAGCTGCATATCCCTTTCATCTCCCTGCCCCATCTGCAGCCATTCCAGCAACGTGTCTGGGTCCACATCTGCCATGTTTTTTCTTTTGGGTTTTTTTTAATAATAAAAAAAAAAGCCGCCTCCACTTAAATTAAAAAGTACCAAAAATATCCTTTAATTGTTCAAGCCAGACTAACTTGAGCACAATTAGTATCTCTCTTCAGCCAGTCCCGGGCTTTTGCAGTTTTCACCTGGAAAGAAAAAGTAAAAAAAAAAAAAAAAATTATCATCACAATCTTGTCTTTAAACTTTTTTGATTTGCTGCTCTCTAAAATTCATAGCATTTTTCTGGGCTGACATTAAAGAGACTTGCACATATTGGACCAGCAATTATTTTTTCAAGCTTTATACATGAGTAAAGAGTTTGTTCTGTTTCACTGGAAATAAAACTCTAATTCGAGCTGACAATCAAGCAAGACTTAGAGCCTCCTCTTATTTATAGGATAACTCAAAATTAAAAATTAAGTAGAAAAACTGTGCTTGAGCCCTTTGTATATTCTCAAAGCTAATATAAAGACAAATAGTGCTGTCTTGCCTATTCCCTTTAATATCACTTTATAATAAAGTGTCCAACTTTCTGAAAGATTAATTACCTGCTCACTAACGTTTTCAAATACAGAAAGACATCAAATGTCACATTTTAAATACAAACCCACAAAACAAAAAATTTGAGAGGTACAACTAAAGTCTTGGAAAATCTTTGCAAAAGCTTTATTAATCCTTCATCTTTTAAAACAGCATTTGAACATAAAGAAAATAAGCTTTTTAAATCAAAGGATAAAAAGACAATTTAAGAACCACTTCCATTTTCAAGAGTTGGGGGTTTGTTGGTTTTTGGGTTTGGTTGTTTGTTTGTTTTTTTTTTTAGAAAAAATGTATCTAATTCATAGCTCTTAAAAAAATGCAGTAAATAATTCAAATAATTCATGTACATATAAGGAAAACAACATTATTTGTTGGCCCAATGCCATAGTTGTACATGCAAGCTGAAGACCAAAAAAGTCCCTTTAGAATGTTAAGAGATAATTTTTACCTATGTGCTTGCTTTTTACTTTGTGTTTTTACTAAAAATAGTCAAATTGATCTCCTATGCGTAACACCACAGCAAACATGACTATTTTCATATAAAAAATAAAACAAAGGTTACAGGCCAATCTCTCCAAATTAAACATACAAGAAAAAACTTACAATTTTTTAAATATATCTTATTAAAATAAAAGAATTAGTTTACCAAACTGACAGGTAAATAAGAAATGCTGGACAGTGTCCCCACAAATTGCAGGGGAAGGGGGGAGAAGAAGCTCGATCCGGACAAAGTCTGCCTACTTGTTTACTTGCTGCTAATGAGTTAATAGTTAAAAAATAACTCCATCAAGGGCACATCTACAAAAGGGAATGAGAAATTGGTATTATATGGAGAAACCTACACTGAATCAACAGTGCTGTTTCACAATAGCTTTGAACTCAAAGATGTGACAAAAGTATGACAGATACAATTTTTTTAGAATTTAGGACTATAATGACATTACAGTTCACTCAATTACTGCTTGCCACATATTTTTTTGTTATTGCTTCAGTCTTGCTGTAATTCAAATGTTACTAAACTCATGTTCAGTGCTTTAAACAATGCCTATGATCCTCGGAGCTGTTTACAGACTGTATTTCCTGTTCCAAGACTAAATAAAACTACTTTCAGCCCGTACAAGTGGCATCGTATTGTAAATATAGTACGTCTCCTTAACGCGACTAAATGGTTAACTTGGGGGGGGAGGGAGGAAATGGTGAAGGCAACAGAAACAAGAAAATTACGAGACGGTGAAAGTGGGTTAAGTTCAATACAGGCACCTGCTGTTCTTCCACCCCAGACGGGCTCTAACCAGACGGAAACGGGCCACCGAGCAGAAAGCAGAGCAGGGCGACAGGCCGGCGCTCCCAGGAGAGCCGCATCAGAAAAGGGGCCAGGCCGCGGCTAAACTCGTCCCCACCGCCCGGGCCTACACACACACACACACAGACGCCTCAAGCGGGCCCCAGGCCAGCGCGCGGGGATTTGGGGCCCCCTCCCCACCGCCGGCCTCCCG
>NW_010576186.1:0-5869 GCF_000687285.1 Phaethon lepturus | reverse complement strand
GTTGTTATAACTAGAAAAATCGCTGTTATAGAAGATACTTAATTGCTTGATTCTGGTTTCCAGCTCTGGGGAACTTTGGGGGTGGAGGGGAGACATTATATGCTTTAGAGATCATAGAATAATTCAGGTTAGAAGGGACTTCAGGGGGTTGTTAGTTCAACCTCCTGTTTCAAGCATGGTCAACAAGGAATTCAGACCAGGTTGTTCAAGGTTTTGATTTTGAAAACCTTAAGGATGGAGACTGCACAACATCTCAGGGTAACCTTCTCCAAAGCTTAATTTTCCTACCAGTGACAAATTTTTCCTTATAACCCATCAGAGCATCCCCTCTTACAATTTATGACCATTGTCTGTCGTTCTCTCATGCACCGCACCAGAAAGCCGGAGCTCATCTTCTCAATAACCTCCCCAGAGGCACCAGGGAGCTACTGCTAGGCCCCCTCCTCCAAAGCTGTCTCATCTCCAGGATGAACAAGTCCCAGTCTTTCAGCGTCTCCTTAAAGGGCAAGTGTCCAACTCCTCCTCCCCTTATCATCTTGGTGGCCCTCCACTGACCTAAGCAGTGCTCCAAAAAGATGAATCATCAAGTTTCTTGATCTACTGGCTGCACTCTTGTCAACATAACCCAGGATGCTATTAGCTTTCTTTCCACCTAGGGCACACTACTTTCTGCTTTATAGCCCACTCTCCACCAGGGCCCCCAGAAACTGTTCAGCAGTGCTACTCCTCAGCTGCCAGTCCCCAGATCATACTTTTTCAGGCGTTGGTCCATCCCATGTGCAAGAATTCACATTTGGTTTTGTTGAATTTCATTAAGTTGCCCTTCACAGCTTTCCTCCAGGCTGTCTGAATATCAGGCCTACTCTTGGGTTTATCAACCCCAGCCTGGCATCATTTAGAAACCTGATGAGGGTTCACTCCATCTTTTCTAGGTTGTTTATAAAGGTGTTGCACAAGACAGGTCCCAGGATCCCTGAGGTACTCCACCTGGAGGGAATGGGTCTCCAGGCAGGATACGAAACATTTGTTACTTCCCTTTGATCCTGATAGTCCAGCCACTTTTCACCCAACCACAGGACCACTCATGTAGACCATAACATTCCAACTTGGTTACTGGCTTCTTTTTTCATACCTTGGCATAAAAGTATATATTTTGTTAGTAATTTGTTTCAGATCTTGACTTATTTGAAAAGGTCTTGTAGTGTAATCGATTCAGAGATTCATCTGGACTATACAGGCTCTACGTTATATTCTGCAAGCTGGTACAACTTTAAAAAAACACACAGCAAGTTGATTTGGGTATCTCCATCTTTGGCTCTCATGTAAAGGAAACTGCTTTTCAGATGGGTTTTCAAAGTGACCAATCACATGTCTGTTTATATATATAATGTTTCACATGAATGCACTCAGATTTTTACAATAAAAGCATGAAATCAAGAAATCATTAAAATGCTTCTTGGGTAAAATTTCTATCACAGAAATTGTTAGCTGATTCCCTACTCTGCAAATAACATGAATATTCTTAAATGTCTTTTACACTTCTGTCTTTCAATCCCGAGGTCCCAAGAAGATTACCGTGGCTAAAGTTCACTTCTTTCAGTCCACCTGCTCTTCTGACTCCTGTCTGGTTTTGCTTTGCTAATCCTTAAAACTTAACTTTATTACCAGGTTAAAATATCTCATTGTTAATACTACCATGCCTTTATGGTAACAGGAGAGATAAATCTGTGCCTTTACTGTTTTAGTATTTTGTGTTTATTCTTCTCTTTTCCTGTCTTTTCTCAAGGTGGGGAATAATTTCTTAGTTATCAATCACAATGCAGAGTGTGTCCTATGCATATGATACATGGAAGTGGAAGAGGAAGATCTCACCCAGAGGGGTGAGATCCCACCTGGTCTTAGCATTCCTTCTGCAAAGTACAAAGAAAGTTGTTTCTGTCTTGTCAAAGTAGAAAACATTGTACACAACACATGTAATTAATTATCACCAATACTGCTATCGCTGGGATCCAGCCAGTTACAAAAGAGCTTCTTGTTATGTTGCTTCAACATATACATTTTTCCCTCTGACGGAAATCCAGAAAGGGGCTTCTATATATTCAGTTATGTTATGGGACCTGTTCCCAAAACTTTTATTCTTTTCTTCTGACATCGGCTGTCATATTTTTTCTCTAATTTTTTAAACCATCTCATCAGTTGTGATCAGTTGCAGACAAATCTCTATGTATGAAGGGCAATACACAGTATAGATGATTTTCCTATATTTGCATACACTCTTGTGACAAGCAGTGTTCTGTAAATAACAATAATACAAAAAAGAAAAAAAACCACAAAATTTTGCAGAAGAAATGTGAACCTGCTTATTTTTGCAGCAAAGGAGAATAAGCGCATATAGGAAGACAAGCCTGACAAGCTGAAGGAATGGATTAGATGCTGCCATATTTGCTGAAGACTGACTGAGGATGGCAACGGTAGGCAGTTGGCAATATCCATCTGACCCTTTCACTATAGTACCAGTTACTGTAATAATACCAAATCTTTTGGGCAGTAGCTGATAGAAATTTCTAGTTTCTCTTTCTCTTCTCTCCCTCACTGTTTCCTCATACTGCTATTGTATTACTAAGGCAGCAGCACTTTTTTTTTCCCATGCTGGAAACTGCAGAACAATGTTGGAGTAGGAACTTGAATTGCCATGTGATTTTCTCAGGACTATTTTAGCTTTCCTCCTGGGACCCACAGGATCTCACCTGCAGAGCTTTGGTTCTTTGCAGGGGAGAATAGAACATGCAACAGCCAGGAAAAAACATGACTGCCACCCTTCTTGGCTCCCTGTAGTTTCTGTGGAGAAGTCATGCAGTTGGCAACGGAGAAGAAAAACACTTTAGGAGGTTTAGAAGAGGTCTGTATGTTCTGCAAAACAGTTCAGCTTCAGTACCAGATTCCTGTCAGGAGTGCTGTTAATAGTGGTGCTTAATGATTTAATTAGTTGCTTTCTTGTAAGCTTGAAACATAGTCTTTGTTGGTATCAATATTCTGCTCACTGCTCTTCTGAAATTTCTCTCTTTTCAGTCGGATTATTACAAGCAGATAATTTTCTAAGGAGGTCCCCAAAGCAATCCATAAAGAGCAGATGTGCTGGCTGGTCAACCACCCTGAGGCGGGGAGCCTGTAAGGGGTTCCAGACACAGCTAAAAGCATCTTTCTAAAGCCTGTGAGGCTCTGTCAGCTCTAGCCCTCTCAGTGAGATATTATGGCATTTGTATTTTGACATAGAGAGGTGAAATAAACAGCAAATGTAAGCCCTTCTTGAAGACAGAAACATGTGTGGGGCCACTGCCTGTACTATGCATGGGACTGAAGAGAGGAGAGTGAGTTTTGGCAGGATAATGGAATAAATAAGGGAAATGTTAGTGGTTCATAAGAACTCAGGAAAGCTTTAAAGTGAAAGGAATTTCTCCAGGAAAAAAAGTGTTACAGCAAAATAGCCATTTGCTGACACTGTGCCAGATCATAACAATTAAAACTAAGACAGCCTTCGTGTATTTTTTTCTTTATATCTAAAATGCAGGGGAATGTAAAACAATGGAAAGAGCACTCTGTTTAAGATAATTAACATCAGAATCCCCTCAAAAATGCTGCATTCTCTGAACATGAATAAGAAATAAGTCCTAACGTATGGGTAGAAAATACTGAAGAATAACATTAAGAAATATTAGGCAATATTTAAGGTACATAAAAATAGACAGCTGTATATGAAATGTGTATGTACTTCTTTACAAACGTTCAGAATCTAAAAAATAAAAAAGTTAGTGAAAAATTCAGGATTAAAATGGAAATATAATAGATTTCTCCAAAGTTTGATGAAAGCAAGGTGATAAATGAAACTCTAAATAGGAAAGATAATCATGCCAGAAGAGACATGGTGCCTTATGTTAAGAAAGCTTTAAGTCAGATGTGTGTAATGCATTGGTGGTATCACAAAAGACCACAAAAAATGAAGTTCTGTGTTGAAGAGGGGCAAGTACAGTATCAGGAGTTTACTATAAATCATCTAATATGATAACGAGTGTGAAAAGTAAGTGAAATTTCAAAGGATATAAGTGTACAAAATATGATATTTTGATCATTTTATGTTGACTCGGTCAATTTCATAATGTGTCATGGTGTAATGGTAACATTTCTGACACCATCAATGGACATTTCTTGAACCAGACAGAGACTTCAAGACCTGGGACAGTCTTTGGTTATGTCTTGAGAATTGTTGAGATCACTATTCAAGATAAAACTGCCAAAGGGAAGTTCTATAATAATGGCAATAATGTAGTGCAATTCTAATCCTTATAAGAAAAAAAGGAAAAAATATCATGTAGTAAATGTCTAATTTTAAAAGGGGTAAGAAGAAATTTTTTTAATGAGGAAGAAGAAAATCAAAAGGCACAGCCAAAAGGTAAAAGACCTGTATGGCACACAACGAATGATCATTCCTGCCATAGACGATCAGTAGTATAAACCACATATTAAGTACGACTTTAAAAGAACTCAATAAATACTAATGTGATCAAATTGACGCATTAGAAAATTATTACAAGCACAGACATCCCTCAGAAAGAGAAAGCTGTGTCTTAATAGGGAAAATTGAAAAGAACAAACATTGAAAACTTAGAAATGTAATAAGATGCACGAGAAGAGACTTTGAAGCTTCCTCATCTCAACACACTTTAAAACACCACAGAAGCATAAGTTGAAAGTATAAAGCACTAGGTTGTGAAGCTTGTAAATTATGATGCTACAAAAGGAAACTAAAGTCTTTGCAAGACTTATTAACATTTTTCATTGGTTTACACAGAAGGATTTTGGGAGTTTCTCACAGTGATTCTTTCTCTCCATACTTACAATGATGAACTGTGTAAAACTGAAGTGTTGATAGAAACGGTTTTACAAGAAATTGCTACACATTATAGCAAGAAATTGCCAAGTGTCTTTAAGAAACTGTAATGTAAGATTATAAAGCTCTCCATAGTGTATAATGTGCTGTTTAACTCGACTTTAGCATCAGGGAGATAGAAGTTATTTTTTTTAAATGTTATGTTTACAAAGGTTACCATAGCCGATGCACCAGATGAGTGAGCTCCCCACAGAAGGAAAACTGCAAAGATGGAAGTCATGATCATAACGTTACTAAGAATCATAAAAGTCCCAAAAGTGACTACCAAGATTGGGAGTGATAGTCAAGGGGAGGCCTCGGTGGTCTTCTCAGTCCTCCCAGTAAAGGGAAAGGGTGGGACGAGAAGGGCACTAATAGAACAAATTAATAATTGGCTGCAGAACTGAAGTTGGTAGCAGAGTTTTAGCTCCTATGGTCATGTGATCCTATTTGCAGACCAGCATCATCCTGGGAGAGATTGATAGCACTTTACTAAGCAGGGCCAAACTATTTTTGCCAATAGGAAGACTGACCTCATTAGGATGGTTGTAAACTAGGAATGACAGGGGAGGGAGAGGACAACCAGCAGGCCTGTGAGGGATTGCTGAGAAAAGGCCATGGGGTGTGATGGGGAGTGAACACAAAATCAACGAAACAGGGATTGAGTGGGGTCACCTCCAACACCTGCATGTGGTCAAGGAGGTGCCTACAAGGCACCACTGTGGACAAATATCGGGCACTAAACATACTGGTGTGCCCTGCTTAAGTGCGTGTATACAAATACACAGAGTATAGGGAATAAACACGATGAGTTAGAGATCTGCATGCAGTTTCAGAGCTGTAATCTTAGAATCATAAAATAATAGAATAATTAAAGTTGGAAAAGATCATCAAGTCCAACTGCCAAGCCAATACACCATGCCCGCCAAACCATGTCCTGAAGTG
>NW_010576185.1:0-5936 GCF_000687285.1 Phaethon lepturus | reverse complement strand
AGTGAGGCGGGTTTAGTGCAAGGGAGAGGTGCGTGTGAGGGTGTTACTACCCGCTGTGGGGCTTTGGTCAAGGGGTTTGGCTCGTATTTGGGGTTACTCCTTGTTTGTTTGTTTGTTTGTTTTTATAAAGCAGCGGAAGGGGTGTCTGCCCCGGGCGGGGTTTGTATCCATGTTTGTTCGTCCTCTTCTGCTGAAAGCAGTTAGGTGGGGCGTGGGGTGTTTTTCTAAAAAGGCTTCTGAATGCGTGCACTTTTCTGAAGCGATCTAAGAAGACATAGAATAATTGGCAGCCAGGTGAAGGGTGTGATAGTGCCTGTGCTGTAAAAGGGTTTAAACAAGCTTTTTATTGTTATAGCATATGGCCTCCTCAAATAGCTCTGCACAGCGAGACAGCTGGAGTTGCATCTGCGGTGAAGCAGCAGAGCTTATTGGCATTTAGTGATGTTTTAGTATAGTCTGGGATGACAGTCTTGCTCCATCTTGTACGTATGGGTTTGGCTTTGAAATGCTGAAAACATGAGGCCGTGTGTAGCAGATAATGGTGTTTCTTTTCTGTTAGTTGGTGCTACAGTTGTTAAATTTATCACTTTTCCTAGGTTTTAATCCTCTTGTGAGTTTGTTTCTTGTTCATGATGTTAGTACCGACAGCTTTCTGAAGGCTTTGCATTCCCTGCAGCTGCGCTACATGGAATTTTGGTAGTTTGTGGACATGATCTGAACTGAACTATCTTGCCTCAGAGTTGAGTCAAAATGGAAATGTTTCCCTTAATTGCTTAACCTCTACATGTTGTAAACTGCACCACATAGAGCAAAGACATTGAAGTCATGGCTGTCAAAGCCCTCTGAAAATAAATTAATGGATTGATTGACCACTGTTTTGTAAAACAAAAACCTAGGTTAGATCCAAGTATCAACTGTGGCTGTGGTTTCTGAACTCAAGGCAAGTAAAGATTGGAGGGAAGAGAAACCCCAGAGGAGTGTGTCATTGTTTTTGTTTTGGTTCAGCCCCATGGCATGAGCAAGGCAGTTAACTCTAAAGACTGCTGCTTAAGAGAATCAGTTCCCTGCAGGAAGGCAGTGAGTCACGGATGACGCTGGTAGTTCATTAATGACATGTGTACGGTGACTCCAGCGGCCACTGTCTTTGGCCGTCCCTTCCAGGTATAATTCACTGTGGAACAATTCACTGGTGATGTCACGTGTGAGAATCCAGAATCCTTCAGTGTTACACATGACCCATTCCTGATATTTTTGTTGCTATTACTATGCTCAGCTCTGTTAATATGTGGGGTGTTTGAGGCCACAGTATGGAGCCCAGTCACATTAAAGACTTTTCCATTCCCGTGCTTCAGAAGCAGCCATAATCCTTTGAAAAGCTGAAATTCTTGTGAGCTGGGAGACAGGCTGGCTCCGCTGTGGCGCTGCCAAGTAGTGGAACAGAGCCCAGGGCGTTCTGAAAATAGTAGCCCAAAAGTTAAGCTTGTCCAGCACCAGCAACACCAGACTGATTCAAACACAGTGAGGTGGCAAAACCAGTGAACCTGGAACTGGTGAAGATGAGGCTGTATGTCTGTGTGCATCTCAGTGGGTAGCGCTACGTTACTCCAGAGATGTTTCTTGAAAAATTATAGGTGTCCTTCACTGACAGGCTAGGAGAGGAGGGTGGTTAGACACGGGACAAGGCTAACGAGCGGGCATCATCTTTGACTCAAAGGCTAAACAGAAGAGAGAACAACAGGTTTTGCTTTCATATTAATTCAGAACCTGATTTCTTTCATCCTTTCTCAGATAAAATAGTTTCTTTTAAAGTTTATGAAGTGCCTTTCAGTTCTCACTTTCCAAGGCAAAAAATGCCGCAATCGTTAACAGGGACTTAATCTAACAGTAGTATTTGCGAGAAATACAGAGTGCCACTCAAAAGATAAAGGGAGTTTCTTCTGTATGAGGACTGCAGGAGGGAACTTTGAGATTGTAGAGGGGAAAAGACCAGCATGTGTTCGTAAAGTATGTGGATCAGAACACTGTTAAAAATGCAATATAGTGATACAGTATCCTGTGGAAATTACTGACTTTGAGTTAATTGTCAGGAGATGTTTATTATAACTATAATTCCTAGTTTAAAGAATTGTGCTGATCTATTTTTAACCTCTCACCTGTAGCTTTAGCTAGCCTTGGAGTGTGCCAGAACTGGAATGTGATCAGAAGTGTTTACAGCTTTTAATATACTGGAAAGCACAGTCTGAAAGCAAAGCCAGTGTATTGCCATTTTATAAAGAAGCTGTGAGCACTGCAATAAAATGAGGCTTAAGAATAAAAGCTAGCACCTTTATTTGAGCTGTTCTCATAAGTCATGTCAGATGTTTAGTGAAAGTATGATACTGTCAGCAAGTTCCCAAAACTATCATCTTTTCCCCAGTCTTGGAGGAGCATTGAGAGCTTTTCCTAACTTCAGCTGTGTTCTTTGTTATGCTATCTGGGCCATCTAAAACTGGAGCGCTGTAACCTAATTCTTCTTGGTTTCACTTCTTACAAACAGGTAGGTATACACAAACAATTTACAACTTGGCAAAAGGCTTTGCCAATTTTTTGTTTTACAAATTGGCAAATGATTTACAAGTTGACAAAATCTTTATTGATTTTCTGTGCAACATTATTTCCCTTGCTGCGCTTTGGAAAAGAGGCTAATCTACACCTTAGACTAGGTTTATGGGAACTGTTTACTTCCAGACTGATATTAATTTAAAAGTGGATAATCTTAAGGTCACTACTTAGTTTTTTGACGTCTCTAGTATGTAATCCCTATTGAAAAGAGGTATTTCAGTATTTGTACAGTTTTTGTGATTGTTTTGGAATGTAATTAGGGGATGCATTCCAGACTTTCATTTGTTCTGAAAGTACTTTTTTGAAAATGACTTTCTATTCATTAAAATATGAAAAAAAAATTTCAGTAAAACTTAAGACGAGCCTTGACATAATTTTTTGTAATTTGGGAAGATCCAGGGACTCTTTTTAGAGTTCAGGATCTTGTCGTTTTGATTGTTTTATATGTTAATGAAACACTCAGTCCTGGCATGTTTATAGCTTTTAACGTAGAAATGTTGAAGGGCTGTTCAAGAAGTGACCAAGGAAAGAGGTGAAGATAGACAGTCTTCAAAGGGCAACTAAAGAACAATGATCTGTTTGGTGCGTTTGTTATACCTTCAATATTATGAAAATTAATGTGTTGAGGGGCTTTCAGAGCTGTGATGTTGACAAATACTGGTTTTGGTGGTGGTGGGATTTGGGGTGCAAGGGGGAGAGATTCGCTTGGTAGTGACATTCTGTTAATTTTTTTTTTTCCTAGGAAAAAAAGAAAAAAAGTAATGAGGAGTCTCAGATACAAGAGTCTGATGAGGTCTTCCTCCCTCCTGTGGCAGAAGTATCTTCTCAAGACAGTAAAGAGCAAGTGGAATATCCTGGAGAATTTACAGAAATTCAGCTCAGTGATGAAGTAGAGGATGGAAGAACTATAAATGATGTGTGCCACGTCCCCCAGAGTAATTTAACTTCAGCAAGTGGAGGGTCTTTGACAGTAACTCTAGATCCTCCCACAGATGCAGAAGAGTTCAAAGCTGATTCTTCCCATGAAGAATGTGGGGGGGATATTGAGAAGAGTGGAAAAAGCAAGTTGGACAAACCTTACAGCCCTGTGGAGGTGGTTGCTAGTGGATCAGGAAACTGTGATTTATCGAGTAGTACCTTTCATTCCAGCGCTGCTGGCTCTCAGACAGCAGTGGGCTTTGTACAGGACAAAGGAACTGAAAATGTACCAGATATTAAAAATCCTCTTGTCCGTTCTTCAGAGAAGCTTCCTCTTAGTATCTCACAGCTCTCGGAGAAATCCAAAACGCGTATTCAGCGTTTGGGATTGAAACCAGTTTATCCAGACTTGTCAGCTGAATTGTCCTATGAAAGACCAACCGTAATAGCAGTTAAACCACTGTTGCACAATGAAAGGCTGTATCCAGAGCTCCCAACTGAACCAGAACTGGTGCCATTTACCAGAGAACAGCTGAAAATTTTTGAGCCGTGTTCGTGGTTGGAGAATGTTGACTCCTATGCGGAGGAATTTGAAAGCATTGCTCATCAGGACAGGCACGAATTTTATGAACTACTCCTGAACTACATGCGCTGCAGGAAGCAGCTGTTGCTGGCTGAGGCAGAGCTGCAGGCTATGACAACAGACTGCCAAAATGTTAAGGGGAGATTATGGACTTTTAAAGAAGAACAGAAAACTGTGCAGGTGCTGTTGCAAGCTACTTTTGAACCCAAACTGTTTGGATGTGATTCCATATGTTAATTGTCAGGTTTATCATATTTAAGCTATTTTGTTTTAAAAGAGGTGATTGCCTTTGCTTTCTGTCTCCCCACTGACGCCCAGTACTTCAGAGTATCATCCTCCTGTTAAGATTTAAGACAGTTTGTTTGCTTTTTTTTAAACTCTGGTAAGAGTAGGGTAGCAGGATCTCTGTTAGCGATCTCTTTTGGGGTCAGACTCATGTCTGTAGTCAGTCAGAATGAGCTGTGTACAGCCAGTTCTGCCTGTAGTGCTGGGTGTAGTTTATATCACGGTACTCCGAGTACTTCAGAATGACCGTAGCAGTGATGTCCCATCTGGCCTGCTGCCTCTAGTGACAGTTCTCACTGACGTCATTCCTGACTGTCCCGCTGTCAGAGGCGGCAGCTGCAGAGGAGCTTGAGTCATGCTTGTGGGTGGCCCTGTTGCTCAAAGCGTAGGGTGTGTGAGATCCCTCCACTTTCAGTAACTGTAGGTTGCTCTGTAAGTGGTGCTGTGGTTTTAGCTACTTCCAGGGTGGTCATGGTATTCTGCAGCATTTCTGTCTGCAAACCGGAGGGGTTTGGGGAGCTCTTTGGTGCACACATCAGAAAAATTTTCCCCAAAACTCATTCTGTGTAGCTCGTTTTTGGAGCTCAACGTTACAGTGGGAGCGAATAAAATTGTTCTGGCACTCTGGTGCTGTTTATAGCCAACACGTCATCAAAATTGTCCAGGGGTGCTAAGTACCTATGTATATGGTGGCTCTTATGTTATTGTGAGTGCAGTGCTGCTTCTGCGCAGTTCCTCAGAGTTGAGATGCTGAGAGACATCCACTGAACAGATTTGAGTCTTCTCCTTTTTACTAGGGAGTAACACTGAACCTCACTGGACTCTCAGATTTGTGTTGATTGCTTTCAACGTTGAAAGCAATTTTGGCTTCACTCTTACATCCCCACTGAGCATCATACAGTTGGCTAAGCTTGCTGCTTGCTTTATTCCGTCCTGATTCACTATGTATTTATTGTATGTCCAGAACAATTGTTATCTTTAGACCAATTCAAAATTCCTATTCTACTAACTTAGGAAACGCAGGGATACTTTCAAAGCTAAGCTTCCAAAGTGCTGGCTCTGAAGCCTGTTTCCTGGTTACATAGAGGAATAACGGGAATGTTATGTATTATGGTTTTCTTGTGCTGAAGAATTAGAGATAGGACAGAGGAAGACAGGCCTCAGCTTTTAATTCCAGTTTGGGAAAAAGTTATAGTAAGTTAATTTCTGAAAATTTTAAATGTACAGTAAGGAATTGCTATAAATATTCAGTTCTGGGAACTGAGAAAAATATTTATCTTGTTTCAGTATATGTTTTAGCTTTAAAACAGCAGCTGCGAATATTTATGGAAATCTATAAACGGAGATGCAGTTGCGCTCACTGAGTAAAGACACCTGATTTTGTTCACATCTGTAAGTGACACAGACAAGTCACTTGTTTGTTTCTAAATATGTGTTATCGAGGGCTTATAGAGTAATTTTGTCAGAAGTCAGCGATGTGAATCTTTGGTAGTCAGCAGCTCTAAAAAGTATGTAGGAAAAATCATAGAAACTTTGGGTTGGAAGGGAC
>NW_010576184.1:0-5826 GCF_000687285.1 Phaethon lepturus | reverse complement strand
TTTTTTTTTTTTTTTTTTTTTGCAATGAGGAGAAGCACGTGCATCAAAGAATTCCGCTGTTTTACCAGCTTCTGTGTTTGCTAAGTGGTTTCATGGAGATCTTTGTCTCCATTAAAGCATCTGCCACTGTGCTGAAGATTATGATGCTCATGAAACCAATTATCTGGTTCAGACACAAGCTGAACATTCACAGCATGGTCTGACTCCTTGACACATTAAAAGCTACTGTGTTGGAAATTCAGTCACAGGTAGGAGTTTCAAGAGAAACATATTCTTTGATGTGAAAGCTGTTTAGTTGTGGGGGGACCTCAACTCCAAGGATCTGTCTCCTGGTCCTGAATCTCTTAGAAAAGCTTTACAAAGCACATCAGAAAATGGAATCAGATAACAAAGAAATTGTTCTCCTGTGACTAACAGTTATATAGTTGGTTTGGCTAACACAGATTACTTTTTTTAAAAATTTTTAAACCTGTAAAATAAAAATGCTACATGACCTCAGAATCTATCAAGTTCTTATGATTCTAGGGTAATTTGATGGTAGAGATCTCAAATAACTTTTGGCTCCAGGCCCTGTTCTAGCTTAGTCTTTAAGTACCCAAGTCTGTCAGAAGCTTTCTGGGAGCATTTTTCACCTCCTCTTTGGAAGTTGATCAGGCATATAACAGAAACAGAACTAAGGTTCTAGTCAGTATTCTTGGATTACTTTTTCTTTTTGTCAATAAATTTCTAATATGAAACATAAGCAGTCTGGAAGTGGAGAATGGGATTCCAGTTTGCAGTCTTCCACCTGAGCACCCCAAAATTAAGTTTCTGAATCTAATTATGCCTGTTCATGTTACAGTGTGTGAAAAGCTGTGACTTTTTCAGGAGCACCACAGATTTCAATAGAACTGTCCTGATCTGGCCAACTGAACCCAGAAGCCTGGGAAAACTCCCAAGTCCCTACTGCCATTACCCACAAGCAGGATATTTAACTTTCTTCCCCGACGTATTAACTGAGCTGTTGGAATGGTCAATTGTGCTTACTAGCTCTAATGTGCATTTCACTTATAGGAGTATTGATATCAAAGGAAGACATTTCAGCATTAATATTGCAGCCAATATGGATTTGGTAACTATGTTTATTATAAATTGACTGGCAGAACTAAACAGGAAGGGTTAAAATGTATTCGTTCCTCTGGCTGCATTAGCCCTCTGTCTTATTTTTTCCATGCTTATTTGTTTGTTTTTAAGGCAGTCTCACTTCCATTATGTGGTAACTTCAAAACAAACATGCAACCACAAAGCATCACAGTTCATTCTCTGCTTGTTTCTATGGATACACAGAAGGCATGCTTATAAAGCAAAACAAAGACATACTAGGTTGTAGAAAATGCACAACTAAGGTAGTTTTCATGAAGATAGAATGAGTAGTAATATCTATACATGCAAGTAGACTAAATAAAAGCCCTGCTTTCCGTGAAGGATTAGCAGTCAGGATTAAACAACTCGCCATGGTTTCACTGCAGGTGATAACAGTGCTAATTAGATTAAAGCTAAGTTGAATATGTCTAATTCTACTTCCATGATCTCCTCATTTGGCTTTGTAGACATAGCCTTGAAACTTTATGGCAAAAATACTGATAGACCTTTCAAACCACCATCCTTGCTACAGAATCAATGTGGTAGAAATCTTTCTGTCAGAAGAGTACAGCATGTGTTAGAGACTGAAGCATCACTCATTCCACCCAGCAGTGAATGGCTGTATCTGTAAAATACTCAGACATTAGAAAGAGACAGTGTAATACCAGATTCTACTAGCAATTGTTCCAGTACTTTAATTTTACATGGATAGACATCATGCTGATGCACACTGGAAAATAAAAAATGTTTGGAAGATGTGAAGAAGGTAACTTACATTCAAAGGATAATATTGTCACAGACAGAGTCTTGCTAAACCTTAGTATAGACACCTTCTATCCAGAAAAAAATCTGCTTTTTCCACAAAACTACTCTAAACACCAGTATGATTAGATGTAAATTATTTCATACAGCTTATTTCCATTCCCCTGAAGTTTGCAAGATAAGACTTGCAATATCTTCCTGTTGTTCTTCTGCATAAATGTGAAGAAATGGATGGTCATCATGGTATCCAAGAACAGGAACTTACTCATTTCTCTGAAGGAAGACTGGAAGCAAATAACAGTACTGCTAATGATGCTGCGGTGCGATGGCTTTCCTCTAACATAAATTCTCCTGTAATTTACTTTTTCAAGATAGTCATTCAACTTTTGCTGCAAATAAGTCAGACTACCTGGCTTATCTGACCTTTTGAGTGCAAGCTAGAGAGGGACTAATCTCATAGCATTTTAAGTTAGGTCTGTTTGAGAAAATGGTACACAAATGGCTTTTTGTACCAATTATAAAAGTCAGATGCAAAACAGACTTTTTCTGTTGCATTCTGCATTAGTTTAGCCTGGTATGCCACCCAGCTATGTGAATTCTCAACAGTGTAAAAACTTTAACAGTTACAGTTCTTGCACATTTGAAAAATGCCATCACTCAGTTTTATAGCATTTGATTTCACAGTTTTTAGGGCACCTTATATCCTTCATAAGTCATAGCCATCATCCAGGAAAGTGTGAAATTCAGAGCTGAGGCAGGAATAAAAGTAAAAGGTCAACCTACAAGACAAAACAACTCAAGCTATTGGTATTTTAAAAAAATTTGAAAGCACACGGTAATTGCTAACTTTTGACTTCAGTCAGTGTTGTCAGTAGTTCTAATACTCAGCACTTCTCTTGCACATCTGATGTTCAAATCATTGTGCAAGCTTAAGCAATTAGTCTTCATAAAAGGTTTGTGCAATCTCCTATATGTTATCTCTAGTTTGCAGTAGGAAAAAAATATAATAGGTCAATATGAACTTATGTTCCTAACTACCTTTTGGTTTCAGTTTTTATGACTTTTTTTGATGTCATAATTAATTTGTAGATATTCACATAGCACCACGGGCAAAGGGAATCTATGAAGTTTTCCTTAAACTCCTACAGTTCAGTTAATGTATAAACAGAAATCCTGTGCTTTCTTCTTCTTTCTTATTCCTGACGGTATACATAGAAGTTATGATATCTTCTGCAGTTGTCTGGAAGATACCTGGACTGCAGTAAGGAAGTAAATGAATCTCAAAGAAGTGAGAAGAAAGAGACAGAAAGAGGATAGACACTGAGACATTTTAAGAGACATTTTGTTTTGGAAGCCAAACAAATGGTATTTTGTTGTGGGAAATTTTTATACTACATTCAACATGAGAGTGCAATGTCTGAGGGAGGCCAATTTTACAATCTTGTTCGAAGAATGACAAAGATCTAGGATGCTTGGATTTTTTTTTTCCCCCTGAATTTCAGGAGATGTCTGGGCTGCTTTTGTAGCAGCATACACTCCATGCTTGTAATGTAGTTAAATATATTTCCATTGATGAAACATCACTGTTGGACTGAGATAAGAATAAGCTCTAGACTTTCTCTCCCAGTATATGTGAGGTAATTCCTGAAAATCAGCATTGTTCAGATGTGACCTACCAATTCAGTTACATCATGTGACTGATGATGTTCTGGTCTAAGGGATGTACAAAGCTCTTTAGGAACTTCCCAGAGTCTTATTTCAATTCTCAAGGAGTATCTATATTAGAGTTAAAACTCTTGTCAGTCAAAGAAACCACAGATTGAAAAAGCACAGAGGTGTGAATTACTTTCTGAGGCACAGAAATTACCTTGGTCATTGGTAAGGAAACTTACATTACCTAATTTGTGCCAACCAGAGAATCTGGGCTAATCTACCGCCTTTCGTAAGCACTAAATTTGTAGAAAATACAGTAAGTGCAGTTGCTCATGTCAATCATATATTACCTCAAGCTTTATAATAGGTTTGTATTCAGTTGTTAACAGAAATTAACTCAGTCCAGAACATGCCTAGGATTTGACATTTGAGAGGCTACAGCTTCCTATACTCTATATACAGTCATTAATTTGACCAAGGGCTTGAAAAAATATTTTCTATGGGCAATAGAAATAGGCAATATCTCGAGTAATAGCCATTCAAAGAACATGTAAAAGTCCATGAAGTGTCCTGCACTCCCATCTTTACTGATTAGGTCAGTGGTGCATTTTTAATATATTAATTACACCATGACATGGCACAAGGAAAGTATATTTTTAATATATATTACTTTATGTTATTATTTAACCATATTTTCTGTAACTCATAGGCAGAAGGAACATAGGGCTACATTTCACTACCCACTGCGGAAACACAGAGAATATCTGTCCACAGATGTTCACTGGTCTGGTTTGTAGGGAGGAATATTATTTTTTCCTGTGTCAGCTTAAACAATCTGAAAAAAACAGCAAGCTCCCAAGGCCCATGGGTAGACAACAAACACAAATAAAAAATGAGAAACTACATGCAATGTTTGAATAGGCAAAGTGGAGAGATAGGACTTTCTTATTAATGTTAAAATATTGTTGCAAAAGTATGGCTCATAGTCATCGCCTTCCATGGAAAAGCATTATCATAATACCTGCTCTGTCCCACTCAAAACTTCTTGTGGTTCTGTTAGCTGTCCAGAGAAAAAAACAGAGTGTATGCCTGTGCACCCAGTTTTATGTTTTCATTAAGAAATGAACAAGTGAGGTACAAATTCTCATTTGGCAATCACAGAGAAAAATAGGGTGCAGATGTAATGTGGCAAGATGGACCCTCTGAGAAAGGTTTATTTCAGATTCTCCTCCGTGAAGTTCATTCATTCAGAATTTATCTCTTACGGTGTTTGTACGATTGTTAGGAAAGGCAGTATCCAAAGTGAATGGTAAAGATGCTATTAGTTCAAAGCAGCTATGGTTGACCTTGCCTCATTACAATGTTGTCAGGTTTTCATAGAACATTTTGTAATCGCTGCTTTTATCCATAGCTTAAGGTGCATTTCATTTTACAAGTTTTGTAAACTTTAATGCTTGTATTTAATATTACACTGTGTTATGTGCATGTGGTAAAATGATCTCTATTTTGTTGAGCTTGAAATAGAAAGTTCACAGACTGAGTTGAAACTAGAAGGACCTGAGATGGTACCAAGAATTAAAAAGAAGGCTGTGCATTTGAATTAACAGGAGGTATTGGGAAGTAACTGAGTGCATAGGACAAATCACTGTGGGGAAGGTGATGATGCCCTACAAGTTCAAAGCCTAACTTACCCTTTTATGTGAGACCTTAGAGATTTCTGGCTTCCAGCCCTGTACATAAACCAGGCTTATAAGATCAACTCCTTATGATTACGGATGTTTTTAAACTACAAAGGGTAATGGGGGCTAAACAGATAAAAAGGAAATGCTGAGCCACTGATTATTAGAGTTGCAAATTGGTAGGACTAGTGACAATGCAATGAAGAAACGGTTATGAAAACTTCTTTCCATAAGTTGAATTCAGAATGGGATAGGAAGAGTTTGCATCTAAGAAAGTTCAAAATAATAAATACATAACTAAAAAATCTTTTTTAGAATAGAAACAGAAAAAAACTATTATGAAGAAACTGAGAAATAGAGAAAAGTGTAACACCTAGATTTACACAAACTTTATTTCTCTTTCCGTAGTAGACAGTTCTGGATTTAGATTATAGTCATTATACTTCGAAATTATTATGTTCTGAATTTAAAGAAAATACTGTTACTTTACAAACTTGTCAAGATTTTGTTCTTCAAATTTATTGTTATCCAACTCCTGGATACATGGTTGGATGACTCATACAACTGGAGTGCTGCAATGGACATCTATGATGTAGTTGCCATCACAGAA
>NW_010576183.1:0-5792 GCF_000687285.1 Phaethon lepturus | reverse complement strand
TCTCTTGACCTGGGGTCTTTTAAATAAAAGGCATTAAACACTATTTGCCCCAGTATCAGTCCCCAAGAAATGCAAATAGTCAACTCACTGCCAGTTAGTTTGAACAGCTGATCACAACCCTTTAAGCCCAGTAGTCCAGCCACGTACACACCCACCTTATCTTCCACTTAACCAAACCTCACCGCAACTCTTTGGCTACAAAGTTACTATGGGAAACTGAGGCAAAGAGCTTGCTTAAGTCCAGGTGAACAACACTCACTGCTCTCCGCTCATTCAAGTGAATAGTTGTCTCACTGTAGAAAGCTATCAGGTTGGTGGGGCATAATTTGCCCTTGGTAAATCTGTGCTGTCTTTTCCCAATGAGTTTCTTGTCCTTCACGCAACTGGAAGTAGTTTTTGTGAGGATTTGCTCTGTGATCTTCCCAGGGGCGGAGAGTAGGCTGACGAGCCTGTAGTTCTCTGGGGGCTCGCTCTTGCCTTTTGGGGGAGATGGTGGGGTGGGGGTGGCGGGGTGTGTGTGCCATATGCCTCTTCAAATCGTCAGGAACCTCCCCTGCTCACTATGACCTCTCCAATTGCAGTGGCTTTGGTCAGCTCACTCAGTACCTTTGACCGCATTTCAGGTGGGCCCACGGACTTGTCTATGTCCAGCTTGCCTTTTGGTCCCCAACGTAGCCTTGCTCTACTGTGGGTAATGCTCCACATCATTGCCAGATTTTGCCACTAAGCTCAGGGACTGAAGGCCTAAGAGCAGACGTTACACAAGTAAATGCCAAGGCAAGGAAGGCACCGCGTGCATCCTTTGTCACTAAGCACGCTGCCCCATTTGGCAGAGGGTCCTCTTGTTCCTAGTCTCCCTTCTACCGCCAGTGTATTCATAGAAGTCCTTTGTGTTGCTTTCCACGTTCCTCAACTGCAGCTGAGCTTTGGGCTTTCCGGATTCCACCCCACCCCACTCAGCCAATGGCTGTATTCCTCCAGAGCAGCCCAGCCCCACTTCTGCCCTCTGTGCACTTCCTTGCGCTGTCAACCTCCGTCAGGAGTTCTCTGTTCATCCACGCTGGTCTTCTGCCAGGCCTGGTAGACTTCCCACACATCAGAATGGACCCTTCGTGTGCTTTGAGGAGGTTGTGTTTTAATTCTGACCAGCTCTGCTGGACCCCTTCACCCTCCAGGGAGACTCCCATGGGATACTGCCTACCACATTTCCCTCAACAAGCCAAAGCCTGCTTTCCCCAATTCCAGCTCTGTAATCTTGCTACATGTCTCACTCACATCTGGGTGGACCTTGGACCTACACTGCAGCCTTGCCAGCAGTCCTGCCTCTGTGTCAGAGAGCAGTGAGGCTAGCTGCTCCACCACGGAAGGCTAGTCAGGAGCGGAACGCAAGAATAAGGCAGGTGTAAGCAGTGGCCTCACCAAGAAGGAGCCAGGATGCAGAACGGCAAGTCCATGTCAGGGTAGGGCCAAAGACAGTGGGTCACATGCAGCCCAGCGATCCCCCAGCAAGTCCATAGTGACGAGGCAGATCCAAGGTCAGCCAGGAAGCTGAACCAGTGGGTCTGGGTCAAGGTCCAGGTTGTGCAGGTACAAGATCAGCCACAGACAGAGCTGCTACACAGCTACGATGTAACACAGGCAGGAGCCAGTGGCAAGGTCCCGGCTTAAAAACAGTTCCCAAGGGAAAGGAGGGACAAGCCCTTGGTCCTAGCTTTCTTCCCAACAGCTCTTATCAGCAAAGGAGCTGGACTTGGACTCAGCCACCTAAGCTCTGTCTTAGACAACTAAACTCCTAGAAGAGGGGTGCACTCTGGGCCCTGACACGCTGACCCCATCTCCCTCTTCTCCTGACGGGACTCTCTGGAGGGACCATGACCTGATTCATTACCTTGCCTTGCCTGGGAAACTCAGTGGACCCTGTGGTCAGCACACCTGCTCTGCCCTCCCTATTCAGCAAGAGTGCTATGGGAGTGTGCCCTGGCCACTGAGGGCACTGCCTGTGCTGTGGCCAACCCCAGTGCCTGGTTTGCCCTCCTTGCAGCTCTCCAACAAAAGTGTGCACACCCGTTTCACCAGGCACTTCCTTCCTGCTCCCTGTGCCTCCCCTTCTCTTCAGGCTTTGGTCACCATCCCCTGATGAACCTAGGCTCCAGCCCTCCTAGCTAGGCCGGAAGGCCTGTTGGAAAACATGCTCTTGCCCCACCCCTGTGTGGCATCCTGTGTCTCCCCAGCACTCCCCGTTCCTCAAAGAGGGGGCCTGTGGTCATAAAAGCCAAAGCTCTGTCTGTAACGCTGGCAGCGCAGTCAGGTGTTAACCTGTAGGTTGGGTGCCCTCCTACCCAAGGCCTTCCTCTCCACTGGCAGGATGAAGGAGAACAGCACCTGGGCTCCAGTGCCCTGTAGCCACTCCTGGTTTGTTAAAGTCTCCCTTGACAATATCATTGGTACACACATGGGTGAGCAGGCCAGGGGTAACAGGACAAAGTCCAGACATGCCTCAGTGCTCTTTGCAACCGCCCCAGACCAAGCTCCCTGCAAGCAACAGACCACGTGAGGTACCAAGTAAGGTCAGTAGTTGGGTGCCTCTGCACCCTGTAGAAGGACATTTCCAACCACTGTCACACACCACTTCCTCTCAGCGCTGATTCAGACTCACCTGGCTATGATGCATCCTTTCAGCTCGTACGGGAGCGTACATTCACTGGTCATTCAAATGCAGTCTCAGAATTGTCCCTCCTTTCTCGCATTGCAGGTCTTCGGCTCTTGCCTCTGTAGGAGCTCTACAAAGATCCTGTCAGTCTCCTCTTTCTCTGCCTGTATGGCAATCTGTGCATATCCCTCACAGCTCCTTTTGTGGTGACTTAGTGACCCAGCCATGACTGCAGCCCTGACATGCAACACCATGTTGCACCCGGGCACTCTGTTGTCCAAGGCCTGGATTTTATCCGCTTTCGGGGACTCTGTCTGTTCTGAAGGCTCCAGCATGTCAGGGTAGTTTCTCCAGGCAGTGCCTTGGGATCTGTCGTACTGTGTAGAGTCCATTGCTGCAGAATTCTAGAGAGTCTCATGCTGTCTTGAGCAGAGTTTTTAGCCCTCTTTGCAGCCTCTTAGAATCATAGAATATCTCGAGTTGGAATGGACTCAAAAGGATCACACAAAAAGAACAACGTAATTGCTGCAAAGAAATGCAAGCCAAATGTCGTGCTAGAGGCTATATGGCAATTATGTCAGGCACATGGCATTCTTAGACTCAACTTGTAATTTGTCTCCTGACGTGTCATATGACCTCAGACTAGTCAGTTCACAATCTGAGCTAGATGTAGTGTGTTCTTTGACCTGTAAAACTAGAAGGTCTTTGAACTAGCAAAGCATCTTCGTTACCCCTCTATAAACACGGTAACTTCCTCAAATATTTAATCTATTGCCCCAAAGTTGTACAAAGCCAAAGTATAGACGTGGATAAACACATATGTGGCAGACCATTCAGTCAATTACAGTCACCTTCTGTTTATTCCTCATTCCCTTTCCCTCACCCCATGCAAGAAGAAAATTCAAGATACTTTTCAGTACACTGATTGTACAACAATAGCACAGTCTGGGCAAGATAACTCTGGGACTAGGTGCACGGGGCACCCGTGTCCTGGATTAGGAAGAGGCAGCTGAAAAGCTAGAGTGACTCTAGACATGAGCCAGGAGGGCTATGCTGTGTTATATGTGGACTTAGTGTCTCAGACCAACACCAACTCAGAGGTCTTTTGGTTCTGCTGTATTGACCAGCATAGCCAGCCTGCTGCTGGAAAATCCTTAAGAAGGACACCTTGCTAAACACAGAGCCACATTTTTGTGCAGTAATAATGTTTTTTGTCTGCCTTGCCTTGCTGAGCCAAACATTTTCTATGCTGTTTCCCAAATCCATTTTAAAGATTTCTCCATTCATTCTCAGCCCATGCAGATTTTTTTGTGCACATACTTGCCAGTGGATGTACAGCCAAGTTTAAACTGAACCATCAGAGACAGCTCTCCCATTTTTTCTGTAACCTCTGCAAAAAAGGTAGAAACTAAAAATGACCACTAAGAATTCAAACTGAACAGCTGACACTACATAAAACTTTGAAGGAACATGGAGGTCTGAAATGGAGCAGGGCTAGTGAGCATAAATGAAATGTGCTGGGATTCTTTGCTTATGCATCACTCACTTTGAGCCTGACAAGAATTAGATCTGTCCAAGTACATTTATAAGGATGCAGCTCAGCGTTAATTTCTGGCTAAACGAATCCTTTCTTGGTGATTCCTCTGCTGCAGCAAAAATTGTCAAAGGCTATTTCCTCCATAAATTCCAGAGAAGTGTATAGGGCAGGATGGTTTCCTAGTTCATTTTCTAACAGTCCTTGTAAGAAGGTGAAAAGTTTGAAGAAGCTTAAGTATTTCTTTGATAAAGGTGGCAGTGGCTCCCACTTAACATTAATGCAGTCATTTCATTGATTTTGAGAATGGCAAAAAACCTTGCAGAATACTTTTGTTAGGAAAAGGCTAGTGTCCTTAATAAATACATATTGTAAATCACTTTCCAAGCAGTTTTTAGGTTAAACTTTCAGATTATATTAAGGCTTGGCTTACCTAATCCAGAGATCAGATGTGTTTTGTGCAGGGGGAAGCTGGCAGAAGTTCATTTTAGGAAGGTACTACATTCAAACCCATTATCCTAAACTTATTTCCAAACCTCTCTTTTTGATCTCATTGTCATTGCCATATATGCATGTGTGTGAAAATCTGTTGTATGTATCTGAAATGTCTAGGCCTGGAAAATAACCTACAGAGATGACAGAGACTTCAAAATATTCCATTAATTTCTATCTTACTTTCCTCAAAAAGAACAAGAAACTGGCCCATTGTTTCCTGAATAACAACAAACTAGAGGTAGAACATTTAGCTGTGACTATAATGGGAAAATTAAGTGGTAAGAGTCTAAGCATAAACTGTTTTCTTAAACCGAAAGGATACAATTCTGGCTGCAGTGAAATCAACAGCATAGCTTCTGCTGCTGACTTAACAGAGTCACAGAAAGGAGGGAAGGAGGCCATCAGTTCCTGATCCTTCTTCGTACTAAATTTTTCATAACCCAAAGATACAGAACACAAAACTCAAAGAAATCAGAGTGGAAGAAGGAGGTGATAAGAGTGGCAAGGACCCTAGCTTACCACTGACACGTAAGTGCTGGCAGCAGGATCCAAGGAATCCCAGTGCCCCATTTCTGAACGCACATCTAGATTCCTGTCATTTTCAGCCCCAGAAGCCCCTGCTAGTTCACCAACCACCATAGCCTGGAATTCAAATGACTGTACCCCCCAGTTGGACACAGACTGAGTTCAGGAACTGCTTGAGAGAAAGCTGCAGGTTGGCCACTACTACTGCTGAAGCCCTCAGGCTTGAGGACAGGAGGAAAACCTCCATAAGCTGAAAACAGTACGCCAGTTCACAGGAAGAAAACGTTACCTGAAAGCTTATGGTACTCGTGGTGCAAGAAAGCAAGGTCACATGCTTAGATCTAAGTTTTATATCAACTCCCAACTAAATGAAAGTGCATACTGAAAAAGTTTATTTACTTAAAGGCTGAACCGGGTACTGCCCTTGTGAGTCATTCTCATGCAAATGATCTTAGACCTGTTCAAAGACTGAGTACTGGTGACAATAGCAACATTTTTTTTACAACTCAGATCATTCTCCACATCTCAGGTGTTGAAACACAGTTTGTTAAATGACTACGAATGTATGTGAAATTCCAATTCTCACCA
>NW_010576182.1:0-5873 GCF_000687285.1 Phaethon lepturus | reverse complement strand
AAAAAAAAAAAAAAAAGAGAAAAGGAAAAGGCAATCATGTTCAACAACAGGCTAGCATTTATCTTGACATCACATTTCATCCACGATGCTAAGAGATGGCATCTGGTCATTTTAGGGTAACTGCTTGTGGTACAGGTCAGTAGAAGGTATTTTAGAACAAAAGGTTTCCTAAGCATGTAATAACTGTCTATAGAGAAGCAGAAAATTCCATTTCAGAGAAAGGGGGTCACTTAAGAATGGTAAGGTTCCACAATCCAAAGAATGTCCTTGAATTTCAATATAAATCTATGATGTTATTTTCTTAAAAAGAAGATTACAGCTAATGCCAGAAATCCCAGTAACAAACTGATTCTACATTAAATATGAGTATTTTGCATACGAACAGAAAATAAACTCTAATGAAATAAATTATTACTTCCTTCTCAAAGATAAGACACAAAATGCAAAATGATGCCTACTTTTTCCTTTTCTAAAATAAAAATTCTAAAATTACTGGATGATGTGTAAAGTTAGCAACAGCAAAAATCCCTGATGTAAAATCCTGGTCAACTAACATACTTGAGCTTGTACTAAAGTAAAATTTCCCATAAATGATCCAAACCACCATAATCAAGCATGTTTTCTTTCTCTCCTTCACTCACACTACAGCACCCTGCTCCTATTGTGGAAGACAATTACTCTTGAAGACACCGTCTGCACTTGCCTTAAGGATTACATTGTAATTATGCAAAGAATCTCTGCAGGAACACTTGGCTTACAGAAAAACAAAAGAAGTACTTCCCCTGACTAGAAATCTCAGTATTTCTTTTCCATGCCAAGTATTAAATATATAATAACATTTTAAAATGCAAAAATATTAAAACATCAGTATTTTCATAAAAAAACAAAATTATCAGACACTTCTTTGGACAGTGAAGAAAAATCTGATGCACTGCTGCATATGAGTATGTATGTCAAGGAATTACTTTGATCAGAAAATATTACCATATTTTATCTTTATAAAAGATAAGTTTTAAAAGATATCAACTATTGGCACAAGCAACTTATCAGTGAAGGGTTTAAATGAAAAATTGTATCACAGTAAAACTAGAAAAATTATTTTTCTACAGTGGGCACTAAAATTGAATGTTATTCTAAAATTAGATGGCCGTACTCTGGTGCTGGAACCTTTCCACACCATCTCTCAGTTGAGGCTCTCCACAGAAGGGCATCCCATCGTGTGTACACAGGCAGACTTGAACTCTGAGCACACTCAAGCCCTCTAACCATTAATATTTTAATAGGCTAAGCCACCACCACTACTAAGCACCGCATGTACTGTTTCTAGAAAATTAACCTTCATCTTCACCGTTCAAAATCAAATCAATTACTCCCCTGGCCTATAAACAGCAAAATTACTCTCATTTTTTAAAACCCTCTCTAATTTCTAATGTTCAAAATCTAGCTCACTGTATAATTATTTCCTATATCAAATGTACTATTTGGACTAACTTTCTGGAAAACATAATCCCAAGCAAAAGCTAGTTCTGTATTAAGTACAAATGCTCCAAAAAGCACTTGATGTTATCAATAGGCGTACATGCAAGAGAATTGGAAGGAAGAAAATTTGTAACAGCCATATCAGAGAATATTGTTTTTGAAAGAAGGGAAATGTGCTTCCCATATGCATGTGGGAAGCATGCAATCTAAAATTTGCATTCATACTTACCATGCTGAAACATAATAGACAGAGGTCACTTCTGCATGTTATAAAACCATTATATCACAGGTAGGTTGGATACTATTTATTAGAAAAGGTCCATTTAATTGGATTTAAAGGATATTTAATTTTAACAGGATTTGATATTGCATGACCATTAAATATTTCAAGGAAATAAAATGTAATAACACAGAAAAAAAATCAAAAAACATTGCAATGTGTATCTTGAAATTAAAAAGGTATGTTCTTCCATCACAATGTTTTTTTCAAATGAAGTATTTGTCCACTTTTAAAAACTATTTCCATAGTAAAAGCAATCTAAATTGACAGCAATGGTGGTGAATGCTAGCATGTAATTAAACAACATTTTCCTCTCTCATCCAAATCCACTGATTATAGTTTATGACCACCTTTATGCTCATCACACCTCTACGCCCACAACTTTATACCCTTTGAAACCCAAAGGACTGATTCTCTTTCCTGTCATTATCTACTGAGGAGGTGAACAAGGGTAAACAAGAACAAATTTTCATTTTAACCACTACATCTCAACTTTTAAGAAAGTTTAATTCTAGTTATGACATAAGTAACATTGTTTCACATAGTTACTACTTCTGCAAGGGAATTAGTCTTTCTATTGGTTTTCTAAATTAAAATACAGGAATAGGACAGTTTTGGAGAAAGCATGAGTTGAGAAGGGAAATAAAACTACCTGTGTAATTAGCTCTAATTTCTTCAATGTCACTTATTTAGTTTCTGTGTTCTTCACCACTCTTGTCATCTTTCTTGCTGGTCACGCAGAAGTATCCCTTTTTGCAGTTGAGGTGACCATTATAGCACACAGAAGGCATATGAAGCCGTAACACTTATTTTTCATAATGAGGTTATAAAATTTTCCATACTGGTTTCCACCCTGTTTATTACACAAATCTTACATAAGCTTATTTTCCTGTGTTAACATAAATAATTTCAAATTTGGGAATAATTTCTGGATAGGTAATAAGCAAAGTTCCCTAAATCCCAGTTTCACAAATACTGTGAACTGAGACCAAATAAGCCATCAAAAACCAGCAGCACTGCAAAAAACCATGAGAAGGTCAAATACAAAATGCTTGTGTCAGAAAAGTCGGTTAGTTTGAGCTCTAGATTTATACATCATGGGAACAATTAAGCAGTGTTTTTCATAGATGTGTCTGTCAATTTTTTTTTTAAATTGTGTATATATTGATTTATACAGCAATTATATTAGTAGAGGTTTGTTTATATATTAAGAACGATTACAAAGTTGAGTGATAAATGTGCAAGCCAAACAGTGGTGTGCCCACAACTTCACTCTGGAAATACTGGAATTTGTCACGGACTTTTACAAGAAGTGACTGAGATGCGGAACAAGACAAGTTATGAACCAAGTATTTATGAGACTAAACATCCACCTTATAACAAGAACATTCAAAATGATTCAGTCTGTGGATATAGGCACTCACAGGCACTCACACACATTAAAATCTTTGATCCTAAAGGGCTTAACAGTCTTCCTTGATCATAACAAGATCCAGCAGCTGAAGGTTAAAGTTATATTGTTAAAATTGAGAATTATTCAACACTAAATGCTGTTTGCTAGAAGTCAGGATTATTAAACTCTGAACGCACTCAGCAAGAGAGGTCATGGGCTTACTGTTGGCTGGCAGTCATTAGGGTGAGACCATGGCTTTTTTTAAAGTTATGCTCTTACTCACTTTAAGAAAAAAATTAGCTTCTGTGCACTGGAACCCAACTTCCTCTGTTTCTTTCCTTCTTTCACCCTAGGGACAAAAGGGTTGCATGCATTGCCCTCAACGTGCTTGCAACACTTGTAACCCTGCATGGTGGCACTAGTCATAATAAAATATCACCCCTAATGGCTTCTGGTTGCCTTTCAGAGTCCAGGAACAATTAAGAACAAAAGTTTGGCTTATGCTTTTTGTTCTTCCCTTTTGACTGAAGTGGCAAAGGCTGGCATATGACAAGGTACTGATGACCACTGCTCTGAAGTAACACAGCCTCCCTTTTTCAAAACCTAGCTTTTGGCCTGACAGAGAAATCTTGGGTGACTCTTAGTGGTCTAAGAAAGCCAGGGAGTCAGAATGACCCATTTAACCGTCCCTTCTCCTTCTAATTTTAATCAGTTTTCTGGATCACAATTACGCATTAACACACTACACAGGGGTCCCCACTGAGTTACCTGCAATGGTCCAGACCCTCTTCTCTATTGTTATAGTTTGTTATGATGGTTAAATATTTTATGGATTGCTCCTAATTTTTAAACAATTGAATATTTCTCAGTTTAGCTTTTCTAACCCTCCTAATTATTTTCCAGGCTATTTTTAATAAAGAATTGGTTTAGTGTTCTACTTTTGCCCACATAATCTTGAAAATCTGATTTTCCCTGGAACACTGCTTGCTGAAGTTTACATTCCTTGCTATTCACCTCATGAAAATATTTCGAATTTCCATGTGTCTGTGTTTGAAAAGCATTTTACACTTTACTGGTTAAGTACTCCATCTTACCTTTCTTTTCCGTTCAATGGCACACTGGCTTCTAAGCAACTGCTGGTGTTATCTTAAGTAACATCCAGACCATGTGTCTAGTTTTTTTCTTCTTTTTAACTTTTAACCTCAGGGTCTCTCTGACT
This sequence comes from Phaethon lepturus, assembly GCF_000687285.1. Lineage (NCBI taxonomy): Eukaryota > Metazoa > Chordata > Aves > Phaethontiformes > Phaethontidae > Phaethon > Phaethon lepturus. Next base: position 1,502 of record NW_010576182.1, on the reverse strand, counting down.
ATCTATCTCATTTTATTGAAATCACTTCCTCTAAAGTTTAAGTCTCCTTCTCTGTTGCCTTTTCGTTCTGTATTTCCCCCTAGGATGTTGAACTTCATTATATTGCAATTATTATTGAATTGGTGGCTCAGCCATTCCATCTCAAATTAACTTCAGTTTGCTATTTAATATTAAATTAAACATAATGTTGGCTCTCCAACTAACTTTCTGAAGAAGTTCTTTAATGTGTTAAAAAGCATACCTGAAGTTTTGTGCTAGTCAACCACTTTAATTCTGACTAACTGTAAAGTCCTGTATTAGTATAATAATTTAGATAAGATTGCACAGACTCTTCAGCCCTCTCTGTTGTTAAATCAGTTTCCTTTTCTTGATTTATGTCTGATTATGCAGCATATTCAGTTTCTTTCATTGGGGATGAAAATCTGAGAACTACTGGGTTTAAATCCACCAGCTAACAATGCCTCGGTAAAGAAATAAGTAAAATTTGAATAAAAGCATTGCTTGAGCTATATGACTGACTGCCACACGTCACTTTTCACTTCCACATGCAAATGCACACAAGATTTGAAAATATGGCCAAAAACCTGTATACATTGGCAATCATTGCCTCCAGGGGCTAATAAATTTCAGCCTGTCTTAAGGCTTTCTAAACTTGCAATGAGATCCCATGCCTATTATTACTCATCGTTTGCACTTTAATAAAGAAGCCTCAGCCAAGTCAGAATTTGATTACGGGAGACATTGTATAAACAAAAATTCTTACCACAAATAATATACAATTTAAATAGAGGCAGGAGATCTGAGGAAATGACAGTCATGCCCAGTTTACAGATGAGGAACTGAGGCAGACAAATTACATTAGCTTCATAAGGGAATTCTACCTCAAAGTTGGGTATTTTCCTCAGTCCTCCACACTTCATGTGTCTGTGGATACATACTTTTTTAACTTCTAAATTACCCTTTCTTTCCGGATTGGAATGGAAGAAATAAAAGGATATCACTGAAAGTCTTCCCCCTACCTCTGTCTTTTGTGTACTGAGTGGCTTAATGCTCCATGATAACCCGTCATAATAAAGGAATCAAACAGGGTTGCCTGTATGTAGAAAGTTACGCATGTTTACCTCCTCTGTTAAACAAGTGACAATAATTTGTGGTATTTCTACTACAATTTGCTTATATGCTGGGGATATTAGACAGAAAAAATGAAACACCATAAAAAATAACACACATAATCATCAAGCAGAATACAGGTAAGCACAATACCTTGATGTGAGTGATTGATGCACCTCTCATCACCAGTTTACTGATGGAAACAGAATTCATTAAGATACACAAGGCAAAAAAACACATGGCAATAGCTGAGTACCCTCCTTTATGGCTTTTAACATTTACTATTCTGTCATATGAAGAACTTAATCAAACTCACACCTAGACTACTTGAAAAGTAGTCCACTGCACAGGCAGTGGAAGGAGGGACGGGGATCCTGGGATGAGTACAGGGA
>NW_010576181.1:0-5710 GCF_000687285.1 Phaethon lepturus | reverse complement strand
TATTAATAATATTAGAATTGTTTTTCTAAGTATATGCTTATGATGGAATCTGAGGTTTCAGGGTTACAATAAGAGTTGTGTTTTGCCCAGAGCAGAGTTCATTCTCTTTTAAATATTATTAAAGTTATACAGATGCATCCATCAGCTATTATACAGACAGAATTTGATAACAGGATACATCTTAAGAAAAGTAAAAGCCAAAGGATGGCAAATAGATGTAGGATTCATATGTATACGGATTATGATGCTCATTTATCTGCATGAGGGACATTCGCTGAGTTGTAGGATTTTAAAAATAAACTTCAGACGATCTCCACGTCTGAGGTCTCTGAATAATCCTATATTCATGTGCTTTTACAGAAGGTGGAGAAGGAGTTCCCCAGGGTCGCTTATCTTGTGAAAGCTACCCTGCACAATAAGCAACTCCTCTATCACTGGTGGCAGTTGGCAGTGTTTTCCCAACATTATCTTATTTCCAGTTCTTGAGTACCTAATTATTTTCCCTGTTTTTTTCCTCTGTAAGAATTAAAAATCTCATCACTCAGGATTAAAACAACGATAGATCAGAGTCTTTTCAGAAAAGGAGATTTCTGCCTGGTTCCTGGAACTGGAAATTTGTATTTCTAAGATTATAATTGAGTCACTGAAGGTTTTGGATTGAAAGAATCAAGAGTATCAAAGTTGAAAATGAAAAGTGTTATCAATGGCCAAGAGGCTGATGAAAAATGGTCTGACAAGGCAGAGTAATTATCTGGCTAAAATATGCAGTAAAATCATCATCCTCAAAAGGAATGTGGATTGTTGTGGATTAAGGCCACTGACTCCTCGTATTGAGGGACTTTTTATTGCCATCTCATGAAAGGCTGCAGACTTGCAAAAGGGTAGCAGTCTTTAATGGAAATGTGTGAAGAAATCAAAAGGGCAAATCCTATCCAAGACTAGTGATAGGTAAGGTGTTTAGCCAAGCATGGTCAGGAATGCTTTTAACTGTTGGTTGGCCAAGAGTACAATGGGTAAAAGACATTTTCCTATATGTTTTACTAACAACATTTTAAACAACAACAACAACAAAATTGTACTTCTCGTGTGATTTTACTGCAAGCTTGTGTTTCGGTAAGAATACATTCTTTTCAGGAGCTATTTTTTAATTTGCATAACACTGAGAACACTGGCAAAATGCTCTGTAGTAATCAGCACCTTGAAAGTAGATTTGCAGAAATTATGTTTAAAGGGAAGAAAGTTAAAAACCGTATTATCTGACCATGAAAAAATTCTTGCATCTTTAATAACAGAAAAGCTCATTTAATTCAAAGAAAAACAGTCATATATGAAACAAGTCTCTTCTGACTGGAGGAGAGATGCCCTTGAGAGATCAAATAGCCTCTTAGACTTCCATAGCTTGAAGAGCTCTGTTTTTTCCCAGGGAAATAAACACCAGGAAGATTGCAGCTGCAATGGTTATTTCACATTGTGCCTAAAACACTGGAATACCCTCCTGAACAGATTCCCTAGAAGGGTGAGAGCTTGGTGTCTCGTAGCACCCTTAACCTCTCTATCGAGATCATCTTAGAAGGCCTCTTGCACTGGTTCCTTTCTGCGGTGCTGAGGAGTGCGGGTCTGGAGGGAATTGCCCATTACTCCCCTCTTTGCCTGGGTACCTATGAATTTGTGGCACCTTCACATCCAGGCAGATGCAACACCGTCCCCTGTTTGCTTTCAGTCTGTGGGAAAACAATACAAATGGAAACTGTGCTCAAGTATAACATGGTGGGGGTATTATTAGCTCATGATGTGCGATGAGTGGAAAGAGTCAACTTCCCTTTGTATTGTGGGAAGAGGTGCCTTCATTAGAAGATATTCAAACACAGTAGCAAAATTTAACAATATATAGCCTCTCCTGGGGGGACAATGTTGAACCACGGGATATCTGACATGAAGAAGCCTCTGAAAAAGCTGTGATGTTTTATCTGGGATAAGCCTCATAAATATGTTCTTCTGCATTCCTGGCCTTCAGCTCTTGTAACCTGTTGAGTTTCGCTAATGTTTTTGCCTAGATAGGCACTAGGTTGAGTGTGGTAGTGCAGGGGATGAGAGGTTTATAGAGTTTATAGAGCTGTTTGGAGGGCTTTGTGGTGTGGGTTTGTGGCTGAAAACATGAAAAAGTACAGAAGAGGGCTTAGAGGGAATATCCTGAGCTCTGGGAAATGTACCGTGTAGTAAGAGACTAAGGGCATAATCTACTCAGTTATCCAGATGGAGACAAAAAAGGGAGTAGCTGAGTGTACAGCCTGTTTGTAAAAGATAATTCTCACAGTAAACAACACTTTAATCTAGCAGGAGAAGAACCTGTAGTTGGATTTTTTAAATAATGTTTTAAAGTAATAAAGCATTGGAATTATATAGCCAGGGATACAGGGAGTTCCTCTTCACGTGAGAGTCTTCTCGCAACACTATGCCTTAGATGAGTCAGAAATCATCATGCAAAGCTGAAATTACAAGGAAAGATGTTTTACCTGTGCTATGCAAAAACTCAGAACACATGGTCATAATAGTGACTTCTAATCTTAAAACCTGTATTGCCTTTTTTTTTTTTAAAGTGAAAAAGTGGCGAGGAGAACACGAGAATTACACCAGTGCATTTGGTCATTAAAAATGATTGCAAGTTCTGGAGCTGCAAAGACATGGCTGAATTCCAGATTGGCAAAAGAAAGCATAACTTTTAAAAATTTCTATACAGAGCTCAGTCACAGCTAATTGTTAATACAGTCATTCTCTTTCTCATTCTTCATGACTGTTGGGGAAGATGCTTGAAAATAAAAGCACATTTAAAATGGTGTGTTTGAGCACAGAGTGATCTCATGGCTTGTGTCAGATCATGCAGGAATTTCTGCTGGCTTCTTCCAGTCTGGATTGAGTGCCTGAACCAGGAGTCCAAAATTCCTCTCTGCTCAGTGGCGCGATGCAGTCCTTCCTCTTTGCCCTTAAAGGAAGTGGGAAGATCCACCATTTATTTACTCAGTTTGGCCCTGTCTGACGTCAAACATCAAACACTGAAGGCCTGGATGGATACCTGGAACAAAAGGGAAAGGAAATCCACCTTGTGCAATTTGAGAAAAGAGCATTTACCTTGCAGTGGGGTCAACAAATGACTAACAGTGGTGCTGTGATTTCACACAGTTTTATGGTGAACTGTGCATTACCAGTGACATTTCAAGGAGTAGAACATAAAGCGCATGATATTTTCATCCTGCGCTTTTCCTGCAGTATTACCCCCAATGGCACAACGATCCTCCGCAGCCAAGAGAGAGAATTCAGCAGTGGCAGAAGAATGCCTTCCTGCTGCAAACGAGGTGGTTAATAGATACCCAGCCATTTGCTGGTAGCATATTGAAGGATTTCTATGAAAGCTTTGAAGCTCAATAGCTTTCCATTGCCTGGGCTGCATTAATGCAAGCAGTACCTTGCCCCCGTCCTGAACATCTCCTTGGCCTGAGTTTTTAAATTTTCCGAATCTGTGAAAAGTCCTGTTAACATTCATGTGGAAAAGCTATGTCATACTCGGCAGTCTGGAGCGGTAAACAAGCCTGATGCCCCCTTCCTTCTACAGACACAGACAAAAACAGAGGGGAAGGGAAGAGGCAGATGCTTGCAGCTCTTTGACAGCCAGTCCCTTGGAAGATGCCTTGTTCTATATATAGTACTTGCATACAGTTTTCAGCCACTGACACCTTGCAGCAGCAAAGAGGAGGAGAAGCTTTGGATTCATTTCAGTTGCAGCTCTTCGAGAAGAGAAAAAGGGAGGGGGTTTTGTTTCTGAAGAACAAAATTCTCTCAAGCACCACTGACTGGGAGCATCATCTGGAGCAGGGACACTCTAGGAGCACCACGAGACACAGGTTATTTCTTTACCCAGCAGTACCTGCCACAAGACTGGACCAACCTACACCAGCGCATTAGAATTACTATTTTTAGAAGAAAACCAAAAAGATGCCAAAATATCACTGCTCTGGCCCAGGGGCTGTGTAAATCACAAAGGACATAGCTTAAGCTTTCCCATAACATGTAAAACATACCGTGATGGATCTTCTTTCTGGAGAACCATATCCTAATCTATTTTCTTCCCCATCCACGGACAAGTCTTCACAGCCCCAGCCTTGTGCAGTCCAGACAGCTCACCCAGAGATTTGTTTGTCAGGCCTCATCATAAAGCAAGCTTCATTTACCTCCCTAGCTCTTCCGTTAGCAAGGCTCTTGTAGGAATGTGAAAATGAAAAACATTGTGTAAAAGCAGGGTCTACTTCTGTGTTAGAGACCCTCAAAGACAAATACACACAAGGAACTTTGGAACTTTTACCTTCTGAACTTTTAAAATACGAAAACCTTCAGAGGTTGATCCATAAATAGACCCTTGACAGTTAGTCAGCTGTGAATATTTCTGCTGTTATTATACAGATCTTGCAAGCTCAAGTCAGTGGCTAAAAAAATACTAAGCACAATGACTTTTATTCCATTGTTATTCAATACACATCTCAGGAGAGGTGACTAAGAGGTGAATGAGGGATTTCAAAGTAACTGAACTCTCTAATTTTGCACACAAAAAATAACTTTGGTGCAGAACATCATTTAAGATCTGCCTGAAACTCTTATAGGGAATAATTCTCTAATAAATGTGGCCTTTTTCCCTCCTAGGGTGATTAAAAAAAAAAAACCAATAAACTAATAAATATGTTTGTAAACTGCAACTACTCTAACCCTATGCAAACACATTTCAGTTCATGGTACATTCTTGAGATATTTATTATGAAGAATAACACTGCTCAGTTAATATGCAAGCTGTAGAGCTGTGGGAAGTTGATGAAGTTTTTGTTGCCCCTCACTGAATGACTAGTTCTGATTGTTAATACAAATTTAAAAATTCATATACAAGTAAACACATCAGTACACATAAGTGTTGCTTCCAAATGTTTACGAATTAAGTTTAATTTATTAGTACTATCTGTAGGACATACTGACACAATATATTTCTGTTCTAGGTAAAGATACATAAAGTACTTTGGGATCTAGCATACTTAAAAGGTTATTTTGCCATGCTGATTTTCATAACAGCCTATCTTTCTCTATATCAAAACCAGTGCACTTAGCTCAGACACTTCTATATGCTATACAATGCAGTCATGTACACTGTTTCTCCAGGTATTTGTCAATGTTTAAGTAATTATGACTAGGATATGTACTACAATAAATGTTGCTACCATAACTAGATGGTAATTTAATTCAGTCTGCAGTGCTGTTAGAGATTTCATCCCTCTGTGACAAAAGGGCATAAATCACTGTACCAGTCTCTGCAGAAGAATAATACCCCGCCAAATGCACAGATATTAATTCCTTTAACACCTCCTGTAGGCCACCTTCTTCTTGCAGATTATTTTCTGCATGTAAGAGCATACTTCATTTTGCAAGCTTTCAGCTGAAATCTACATGGCATTTTCTTGTGAATATTTACTCTTGGATATCTTATTGAATGGCCACCTTTGATGGGTAGACTCAGTTTTGATGCATTAGGTATAAAGAACACAAAAATGCTGCTTTTTCTGCATGAATAAACCTCTTTTCATTTTCTCATACGTGTTTTTTTAAGCCATCAACACCAACATTTTACATTCATAATGGAACTCACAAGTGCCTCTCCTCTCCTCTCCTCTCCTCTCCT
>NW_010576180.1:0-3839 GCF_000687285.1 Phaethon lepturus | reverse complement strand
AACCTTAATGATTCTGTGATTCTGTGATCACAAGGTAGTTTTAGGGCTGCAGATTGTTATCTCCTTGGGGAAATGACCACTGTGTATACCCTTGTCTGGGGAAGGGGAGCAGAGCAGAGTGTCTCTGCTCTGACTGAGCTTCCTCGCATCAGCACAACACATGAAATGAATCAAACAGTAGAAGTTCTAGAAAATAATTATATTTGTGTTGGGATAATAAGACTAGAAAGGGAAAGCGATTTATGGTTGAATGAAAAAATCCCATACCCTGTTAAGAGGCAGTACTAATGGATAAAGCTACAGATTTCTTAACACCCTGAAAAATCATGTATGTGAGAAAATGTTCTTTTTTCCTGTATGGTCCATATTTTTAAAAAAGTGAATTATATCAGAAGTAGTAGACTATCTTACTGAAGAGAAACAGGGAAGTCATTGCTTTGAGATTGATTACTACACGTAGCATCATTTGTCTCTTCGATAATTAAACAGGCAGTGGTTCTAATCCTGATATACTCAAGATGAGAAATTCAAAAATCTGACAATTCATTATGCCTCTTCACCAGCTGAAGAAAGGCATTTGGATAGAAGACCCAGGCCAGAATGAGGCAAATTATTATGTATTTACGATTGTCAGCACATAGTTTTAAGGAATATGTGAAATCCAGGCAGAATTTCTTCTTTATAGTGCACTTTATTCCTGGAAACATTTTTTCTCATTTTGACCAGTTAATAATTTTAAAGATATCTGGACACACATATCTAGCTCCCCAAACTGCAGACGGTATTTTCTAATGTTATTCATGCAAGTATGTGACTTGCATTTTACCTTTAGCATTGCTTACAACTCCTAGTTATTTTAATAAGCATGCTATGACACTACAAAAGTTTATTCATCAGTAATCTGCAGAGCTTGGGAAAACCACTGCATTTCAGTATTGTATATAAATGAGAGAATATATAACCATGAAAAGATAATAGTCCTCAAAAGCTGAACAAGTAATCCTGATTTTTAAAAGTAGAAACGTATGGAGATATAAAACTCTTTCAGGTAGTCCATATGAAGGTTCCAGATTGCTGACATTTCTGCAAGTGCAGAAATATTTAAAAAAAAAATCATTTCAAATACCTAACGTGTTCTTGAAAGCTTTAGGTGGAACTAATGGCTTTTAAAAAAAAAGATTTAGTCATTATTAGTCAATCATGGAATTAATAATATGTTTTGAGAGAAGATATTATACAATGTGAAAATAGATTCTGAATGATTTTAGTATCAAATTCAAAATGCAAGTGGAAGCCAAAAGATAAACACACAAATGTCTGTATTTTTAAAATCTTTACTGAAGTCAACTGACAACAGAGCATTTTAAATGTCATGTAGTGAGGTAGTTAGTGTTTGTAACCTATCATAATAAATGATACTTCCTGTTTCTTCAGTTTTGGAAAATGTTTATTCTACTGGTAGCTAGAAATTTCTCAATTTTGTCATTTCAAGGAAGTCTGGAAAATCCAAATATAGCTCATATTTGCTATTCCTATTTGGCTTAGGAAATACTGTGAACCAGATATTCAGATGTTATTTGTTTAAAAAACAAAAAAAAAACCTAAAAAAAAACAAACAAAAAAACCCAAAACCAAACAAACAAAAAAACAACAACAACAAAAAAAAACAAAACCAGAAACATCTAAAATCTATTACAAAAAATTCAAAATGGTAATCTCCACAGCAAAAAGTATGGGCACAGGTACTAAAGTTCTCAAATTCAAATATTTTTATACATTTCAAAATCATTTGCTAAACTTGTGATATTGGACACATTTGCTTTTGGGATACCATTATATAGACCATTGGGTCTGAATGCTACAGAAATATCATTAACACATTGTCGATTTCTTTTACCATGAACAAGAATTTTGAGTAAGAGTTTAGAGTTTATTAAGAGTTTAGGTTCAAAGATACATATATTTTTAACAGATACTAAGGAAAGCACTGAAAAGCCTTCAGTTAAAGATTTGTGGTTTTTATATCTCTATAAACAGACATCTGCAAGGGGAAATATTCTTCAAACATTTAAGCACAGCTTGCCCCAGATTTACAGCTCGCATAAGGAGTCTCACTGAAGATAATCAGATTTCATGTTTGAATGACATGTCAAGGGACCAGACCCTAAAACTATACAGTTTTTTCAAAAAATATGCAAAAAGGCATCATTTCTGAAACCCGTGATATATTTTGGAAAAAAAAAAAAATATTTGGGATTCAGATGCAATGTTTGCTGCTCTAAAATAGAAAAGAAGATGCATTTATATGAAACTTAAAAAGACAGTACTCAGCCAAAATCAGCACCATTGTAAAATTCGTAATACATTTGCAACTGAAATGGTGCAGATTTGCTTTTGCAGCTCTGATTACCCAGTATGTTTACTGGATGGCATGTCAGGTTTTCTTAAATGGCTAAGTGACAATGCAGTGCCTCACACCTACAGCTATGCCCAAACTGCTAAGAATAATTAATTGACAGAAATTCTTAGGATAATGTCTCCTAATGAATAAGGAATAGGGAAAATACCTCAATGAGAAGCCAGTCTTGAATTGTTAAGTCAGACTTGATAGAAAACGTCCACCAAATAACATATTCTTTTTTCCCAGCTGTTGAAGACAAAAACTGTGCATGTAAAAAACTAATCTGAACCAAGCTAAAATAATTTTTAAATTCCTACTAAGGAAGAAAGGTCTGTGTGCAATTTTTCCTTAGTATCTCTTCTGGATATCTGTAACATTCAAATCATCAAATTTCTTGTTCCAGTCGTTGGTGATATTTAAACACCACTTAAGTCATTCCAACCCTTTCTCTTCGAGTTCGACAGAAGATTAGAGTAATGATTTAAGCTCTTCTCTGGCTTGAGAAAAAAATAATGGTTTGAAATTAATTTCCACCTGACTGAATGTCTTTGTGAGTACTTAATCCCATCCAGAATTTCTCTGTGTTCTCCAAGGAAAATCATCTCATGCTGTCCCGTTAAACTCCTCACTTTTAAATTACGTCACCATTTCAAAGGCAAATCAGATGATTAAAAAGAAATGTCAGACTGGAAATAAGACTGTACTGTTATAGAAAGACAAGCACAGGAAACTCGGGAGATTCAAGAGTCCTAGGGCTCCAGCACTGGTCTTCATCTGCATTTCAGTGATGTTCATTTAATGCATATTCTTGCAAAAGAACAAGTGTAAGCATAACTGAGAGAAAACACTGAAAAAAGCCCTGTGCTTTGGATAGAAATTAACTTGGCTATCTGGTCTTTATTTAAATAACAAAATAGAGGTGAATGTCTAAAGCATAGATCATGATCAAATGACTAAGTTACAAAATAATAATAATGAGAGAAGGAGGTTTGGTAGTGTAACTTCAGCCTTTTTTCCCCTCCTGATCAGGATGATGTTAAAATCACACAATGGGTGACGAATACAACGTATTATAATAAATATGATTAAACTTTCTTCAAGCTAAAACATTCAAAAATCTTTCCCTCCTTCCCTCCAGCATAAATCTTCATTAAAATTCAGAACTTTCTTTTGTGCAGTTTACTGAAGAGAAAGAAAGTAAACAGTGTTGCTCTATATTAATTAGTGACCTAGAACTCTGCTGACTGGGGAAACTGTCCTGATTTGTGTAAAGCATGAGGTCATTTACTTGATATTATTAGTTTCTAGTTTCATTTGTGTCCACCTCTATCAGTGAACCTTGATTTTCAATGGGGCTTTAAAAAAACAAACCAAAACAAAACTTACCAAGTTATCCAAGTTACCAAGTATGATGATCTGGATGAGGGAATTGAGTGCT
>NW_010576179.1:0-5739 GCF_000687285.1 Phaethon lepturus | reverse complement strand
AACCTTAGTGATTCTGTGATTCTGTGAAACTACAGGTTATTGGTTTTTTTTTAAATGTGATAAAATGTAATGATGTGGGATGAAAATGGATGAAATGCCTACCATTAATATTTTAAAAATATTTTTGCTCAGGATTTCCTTTGGCTTTGGGTGCTAACGATATTTTCACTTCTGTCTAGGTCTAACTTAGAAATGAGGGTGTCATTTCTCAGAATCCTTGACTTTTCCATTTTTCAAACTAATCCACAGCATATACACTGAATACATAATCTGAAAATAATGAGGCATTTACAGGAACCATACTATTTGTAGATAAACATAGGTTATCTGAGAATCTTTGAAAACTTCCTGTCTTATGTTTTACAAGAACTTAGGAGAGTATTGCTTCTATTCAAGAATATTTATCTTCCCTTTACTTCAGATTAACAATTTCATATTTCAACTTTTTTATCCACTCCAATTTTTTTAAAATCAATTGTTCTGTATAATAGACAGTATACTACCCCACATCCCGTATGTTTTGGGAACATCGATAAATTCCAGCAAGAAGTCAATAAAATAAACTGGTATGTTCACATGTCCTGGTGGCTTCCTTCTCCTAGAGAACCTTACACCTGAAACCAAGAAGTGTAACGTTTCTCAACCTGAAAAAAGGCCCTGCCATAGGAGAGCATTCTGGCTTTTCTTCTCCCCTTCTCTGAGATCTGCTTGCTTGAACCACCAGCACAGAGGTCAGATGGAAAACAGTGAGGATTGCAGTTTCTGCAATGTTCCCTGCTTATACTAAGCCTACAGTAAAGAGAACAGTTTTCAAATTTTTTCTAAGCTCTCACAAAGCCATAAATGTTCCCTTGTGGCCAGCTCTTTGCAGAGACAAGTTACCTCCTGTTTAAACCTCCACAAGCCCTGCTCATACTGGTGGGATGACTCTTGTAGAAAGTGCTTTTTGCAAGGCAGAGGACACATAAAAACGTGTATTTACATGACCGAATGCTCACAGAAGTTCACTGCAGAAAAAAAACCTGTAACTGCAAATATATTAAAAATTGATTATGTACTTCATTTTGAGTGTTACTTATCATTTTAGAAGGGTTTGAATAATGTTAATAATTTAATAACTTGAATATGCTTATCGAGAACTTAAATTTTTCATTACATGTGTAAGGATGGGTGATTCTGGGCACTGGACAATTTCGTAAGATTCTCTGGTTTTGGTGTCAGTGAAAATACCCTAACAGGGCTTTTTTACGTATTGCACTTTTTGTGATCTAAAAGCATTCTTTGCAGTCCATACATATGGTCTAATGGAAAGATAACAGCTAGTAGAAGTTTCTAAATATTGTTATTACTATTTAACATATTAAATTATTCTTATAGTCTTATTCTATTATTAATTAATGTGTGTGAAATAAACTTAGTATTAAAAAAGTGCAAAGACAAGATACCATGTTCTTGTTCTGTGCAGAAGGTTCACAGATAAAGGCAGAAGAATTTATCCATGCCTTTTTAATGATGCAGTTTCTCCAGAATCTCTACTTGAAAGCAAAAAGGAAGTTTGCCAGCCTGTCAGACCTCACTTGCTGTAATGCAAACGTTCTTACAAGATCCACAAAGCTAGACACATCCCTTGCAACTGCTTAGGTTAATTTCTAGCCACTAATATTAGTCTTGCAGAAACAATGTTTCCGCAGCCTCCTGGTAAAAATATAGGATTTGCATGCATAGGAATAAAAAAAATCTGAACATTATCTCAGTAGCACTTCTCCAACATACCCAGAAACTTCAGAGAATTGCTTTAGCCAGGCTTGCAACTTATTTGACTAGGTGAAAAGTGTTCAGAGGTATTACTCAGATCCTAACCTTAAGGCCTCAGCCTGGTAAACCAGTGGATACTACCTGCTTCTCATTCCAACTTTTGTGGTATTTTATTTTCTGTGTTCTATACCAAAGGTACCTGGAGTTGGAAAGTTTTTTAAACCTAATGAACTTCTAAGGACCCCAGTCCTTAGAAGTTCATCCTGACTACAGTCACCTCTTATTAGGAAAAGTATTTATTCTTGTTCCCTAATCAAAGGAATTGCCATTGACTGAAAAAGTCAATTGCCACTGCCTGAAAAAACAAGTAATTTTAAGTATTTCTATTGGATTCTGAATCATTATGACCATACAGATTAGAAGAAATACCTAATAATTAACCAGATAATTATTGTCACAAGTTACTGTACCAAGTGAATGTACTGATAGTATGAAATCTGAGATATTCTTGACTAATTAAGGCAGAAATCTAAAACATAATTGTAGTTTAATCCTATTTCCTTTGCATTTCAGGTCAGATACACCTAGAATTATGCTGTATTCACTTATCATGCTCTTCATGTTTTTGGTCATCCTCATCATCAGCTACAAAGATACTACTACTAACATAGAAACATTACTCAGCTTTCAAGACAGCTAAGGCAAGACTTAAAAGACCAGTATCTTACTGTCTGTCATACTAATGACAATCCATAAAACAAGCTGTCAAAATATGGTGTCATTTTAGACAGATTAAATATTGTTTATTAATGTTTTTATAAGCACTTTTTGTATCTCTAGAATATCATTTAATGTATTTAGTTTCAAATATAAAGGACATGCTATTAAATACAACTTTAACTGATTTTTGAGTACAGGTCAGTGGTGGCTAATAGCTTTGAACAGACATCTTCCAAGCCGAGATAAGTTAAGCTACAGTTGTGAGCCTCATGCTTGGGGTAGCGTCACCTTCTTACGGCTTTCACTGACTTACCTAAGCTGTTGGCATATCTTTTCAGTGTGAAATCTGATAGAAAAACACATGCAAAATTTCCACTCTATCCAAGGGGCTGCAGCCAATTCAGTTCCCATGAGCAGCACAGTCCTTAGAAGGAATATTGTATGTTCCTGGAGACATTTTTTGGATACTGTATGTTTTACTTCTTGTTTAACAAATATTAATTCTGTCTTTAAAGTACATATTTGGATTGGATTATATATCCTGTCAAGCTTATTCTCTCCTTCAATGTATAAATGCAAGGGTTACAGTACTTTTTATAATAGTTGTCTTATTTTAATCTATTTTTTCATTCCAGCTGAAGAAGTTTTTGCACTTCTAGCCAGAATTTTCTTATTGGCAAGTTAAGATACCTTGTAAAGCTTATACTGTTAATGGCAATTGTTCTGTTTGCCCTAAAATAAGTTTAACAAAGCTCCATGGGTAAATAAATGGCTGAACTTCTCATAATTGCTTTATTTGATATTCACAAGTTTCATAAAGATTATAAAAGCTGTAGAAATCTGGCACAAAGAAAACATGAGCATTTTTAATCACTTGTTACTGATTCATTTTGCATGATTCATAGCCCATCTATTTCAGTATAGTTTGTACCAAGACAGAAATCAGCTGTTGAAATTTCACCTCCAGTGAAAATGGTCTGTTCCTACTGAATAAGTCCATCTTCCCTTATGAAAGGATGGTCCCATGGGCTGAAACATAGGTGAGAGCCCTCCAGTTCCTTCTGGAGCACTTTGCACATCTGCATTGCACCTTAGCTGCACATATGCCAAATGCATGAGACGCACAGAAGGTATGTAGCAACATCTGTGCGGGGTGCTCTGCACCTCTCCCTGAATCGAAGGTGCCTTGGTCTTCTCTCTGTCTTTTTCATGGCTGAAAATTGGTGCTCTTCTAATCTTGACTATTTCTACACCTTTGAAAACTAAACAGACGATGGCATTTTCCATAAAGACAGGAAACCAGACGGCCCGTTAAGCATATTTCTCCCATAGACAGATAGGAAAATGTCAAGGCATAAAGTAAATGTAGTATAGATTGGTAGACGATGGTTTTGATTTGCATTCTTCTCCAAGGAGGTTTTCTGTGTTCCTCTTAAGGGCTCAAGCAGCTTGGCTATCCATTTTACAAGGCAGAAGTTCCTGAGTTCGCACATTGTACTTCTTTTGTGGTAACAGTGCCCACTACTGATCACTGCCCCTTTACCAAACTGACAAACTGTTCTTGGTGAATATCTTGGAGTATCCCCGTACTGTACTTTCTCACCAAACTACTCGGATAAGTGCAAGCTGCTATAAAACATACCATATAATGCACAACTCTCTGCAGTATTCATGCATGCTTAACATTGCTTCTAACACCTAGCTAATCACAGTCTTTTTACTCAAAAGGATTTTCCTGTCTTTTGCAGATAACTGCATGAAAAGATAAACGGCATTGCTGAGGAAGTCAGAGCTGTAGCATTGTGTTACTACTCTGTGTAGTAAGTCTAATATTTAAATATCAAAATTCAATTTTTAAGGCAAATAAATTACCCTTTGGGACTTTACTCTTCAGCTTTATTCATATAATATGAATTTTATCTTTCTGTCCTGTCACTACAGGCTAGAAGTTATGTCTTCCTCTCCTTTTTCTTCACAGTGCATCTTGTAGACAGGCAACAAACAGGAGAGAATGAAGACTAAGTGATGCACTACAAGTCATTCCAGCACCCTGTATTTCTCTCTTCCAGTTAACGCATACTGTTGGTTGGAAATGGAGTCCCTGTCTTTTCAGATGAGGTTTTTGACCCCTGCAGTTTTTAAGATACGATGTTTTCCTCAGTATTCCCTGGTGCAAAAGCAACTGTTTTCCCACAAAACTTTTTGCTTTAATAACTACCAGCTTGTCTCCTAGCTGCCAGCCAAAGGAGCAGATGAACAACATGAGCCAAAGGAGTTACGGGCATCCTGTTGACAGGTTTACTGTTTCAGTGGCAAAGTAAGGCATTAGTGTCAACAGTCCTCCTATGGCCAAGATAAGCATCAGTTCTATGCATCAGTCTTTCAGGCATTTGAATTTCATATTCTGACAACCAGCAGCCAAACCTGTGGTGAATTTTTGCAACAATACTAGTTTCCTCTAACCAAAGATCACTCCCCAAAGTAGGAAATAAACTGATACTTTATGTATAATCAGCTGGTGCTGTAGTACTGGTGGGACAGAACTGAACACAGCCCAGGGTGCAGAGCTCAGTAGCCAAGACAGGAGGGCTAAACCATCCAAAATCTAACCATCTGCAGGCAGAAGTAATACTGGAAGCCAGAATACCCCTGGGGTGGTACATCCTCCTTCCTGCAGCACCTTTGTCTCAAAGGCACATCCACAGCCTGTTGTAAACTGCACCTTTTCTAAAGTGCTGTAAAAAGAGGCCGTAGTTGTCGTTATAAAATTGAATCTGCTGGAAGAGAGAAAGCATCTTTTCGCCTGTTGACACTTTTCCCCACTGGAATTTTGTTTTGCTATTGCTTGACACGGTTATACATAAGGTTACCTTACCACCAGGTTATATGACAAGGTTACTATCAAAGGTGTTTGCAGCCTGAGAAGTGGCCACGCATTCACCAGTGGCCACATGTGCGTTATCTGCAGGTCCAAAAGGCTCTGACATTACTGCTGCAAAGCTAGCTCAAACGCCCATCTTTCCTCCAACAGGAACACAAAATGGCGGCGCTGGCCCGAGCGCAGACCTTCCCGACACTGAAAACCGGCAGTCTCAACGTACGCGTCTGCCACGTCCCACATAAAGCAGGGCGGCCTGCCACCGCCCGGCAGGTGTGACTGCGCGGCGCCGCATGCTCCGGCATGTCCCCGGCCCCGGGACACCTCGCAGCTCCCCGAGGCGGGGAGGGACACAGGCCCTCATCGCGTGAGCCTTGTTCCCCCGC
>NW_010576178.1:0-5711 GCF_000687285.1 Phaethon lepturus | reverse complement strand
TCTCTTCCCCATCCCACTGTGGGGGGAGTGAATGAGGGGCTACTTGGGGCTTAGTTGCCAGCTGGGGACCACAGGGGGTCCACAGGGACGTAAACCAGAAGAGGGACAGAGTTTAGCATCCATTTTTAAATCCATTTTTGTTTAAACAAAAAAAAAAGGAAATATTAAATAATTTTTCGTTCCGCATAAGTGTTGAGCTAGGATGAGAGAGAAATCACTTTCAGCAAAATGTAATATTCTCTAATTGTTCTGATATTTATTTCTATGGAGAATTTTAGGCGTTTTAAGTTTCTGGAAGTTCTTCTCCAAATAATGTCAAGTAAAATATTTAATACATATGCTATTATTAAGACTTACAGATTAATATGAGTAATACTAACTCTTCAGCCCTATGCATGGCATATTATTGAGCATTCCCTGGCTGGGTCATATATTATATATGCCCTATTTAACTTGTATTCATTTTCTACATCTGAAAATAATTTGCCATCGGTTATGCGTTTGGAGACCCCTAATGTTCTGACAGTTAGAATGAGAAAAGGACGCTTGTCTGGTGTTTTATTTTAAAACACTCAAAGCGTGAAAATTTTACAACACCTTTTAAAGTGAAACTGTCAAATGTTCCCGAGTCTTACACATTGCGGTGACCTTTATAGAATTTCTATATGTAATACATGGCAATTGCCATCAGAATTAAGGACAGCAGTTGTCAAAATATCCAAATGTCAGGCTTTCAACTTTCTTAAATCTTCCAGATAAACATACTCTTTGTGAAATAGCTGACCAACTGGCTCCTGAAGCACTCTTGTGCTTTGTGTTCCGTTTGATTTCCAGAAGACATCTTTATGTTTGCTGAGTCACAACTCTGATTTACATCAGGGTAAGAAAATGTGTGAAACTATTTATTACCAATCCATGATTGAACCTGATGGGAGACTGGACTTCTTTCCAGATGATACCGAATACTGGAACTATAGTCTATCGGGCTGTCTTTTTCACAGAATACTACTGAACTACGTTTTAAATTTGCACGGAATACATGCCATTTTCTGAAGACACAAATAATCTAAAAGTAGAAAATTAAAATTATAAACAAATACATCCAACTAAATCTGAATGCAGTTTAAAAGGAAAGATATGCCAAAGTTTTTATGAAGAGTGTTGCTTAATATCTGAGAGTTAAGTATCATAGAATCATAAAACAAAATATTTTATTCATGGGGAAAAATGCACTTCTTTCTTGAATAATTCATGTTATTTCTTCTTTAATAATTGTTATTATTTAAAGACCTTTGGTCTGATTTGGTTTTTGGTGGGGGCTGGGGAATTGTGTTGGTTTGTACTGTGCATATGTCTGTCTTGAACTTTATGGGTCTAAAATTGCCAGGCACCAAATATCCAATAAGTACACTGTCGAAATAACAGGGCTTTTTAATCCATGCACAAATGACCTTTTTCCTCTTTGGTATGAACTGGCAAAACAGCTACACCTTCCAAACTGTAGCATGGCGTAGATCTGCTTTTTAACTGATCCATTCACTTCTTTAAAGACTGCAGCAGCACACCCATTGCTTGTAAGTGAGTGTGCAAGTTATTAATTTCACTGCCTTGCTCACTGCTTCAAATTTCTCTGAAATATAAATAGTAAAATACTTCTGTGATAGACTATAGAGCAAAACATGAACAATTGAATCAGCATTTTTTTAATTCCCACACAGAAGGATAGTCTACCTTGAGAAAACATGCCAAAGGTCATGGAACAGTGTCCTATGGGCAGCAGCAGTGAAGGAATTTCTGAAAGTAAAATTGCTCCAGGTAGGTGTGATCAATATTTTACCTTTTTCTATGCTTCCAAAACCCTCTTTCTCTTCTAACAGAACCATCTGTAAAAAAACCCTTTTTACCAATATGAAAACAGGAAAAAACTATATTTTAAAAGTCATTATGTTTCTGGATTCCAAGCCAGAAACAACATACATACAAACCAATGCTTTCTGTGTAAGTATGTAAAATGCCCGTTAGACAATTTTTCTTAAAAGTTATTAAGTACAGAACATAAAGAACTATCCCCATTTCTTGATAGCTACTTAGATTCCAAAAACATACTTACTCCATATATATTCTATATATTTAGATTTCAGTTATACAACATGAAGCATTTAGTATACAGATCATCATAGCATTGCAAAACACAGCTACAGCAGTTGAAACACTTTTAGACACAAATTCTAATCAGAAAGAACTTGCCAAAGGAATGTTTACTGGTTACAATGTATTTTGTAACTTTGGTGTGCTACTGACCACCCACCAGCAGTACTGATACCTTGGTGATGACTCCGGATATCGTGAGCATTCCTCCATAAAGGTTTTGACAGGACTTACGCTCCAAGAGTTCCTTTCCTTGCAGAAAACAATGAATCTGGAAAGACGGTAGGAAGAATCTTGATTTGAGGAATTACCCTTCCTGAGAACCATTGCCAATGAATAACCTTCCTTATTCAGTGAGGATTATTCTCTATAGTATTTAACTCAGAAAATCCCCAAAAAGGGCGGTTAGAATAAGAAGCCAAGTACAATTAACACTAAGTGTATTTCAGGGAGCATTTCCAGCCCCCAGTAGAAATGGTATGCAATCCGTGGATGCTGTTCTTGTTTCAGACCTATTATGGTAAGTGTTGTTCAGTGAGAATTCTCACTTACAGTAGTGAGGGCTGATACGTCCTGTCATGAGCGTTCTTGCTGATTTGCCCCTGGCTGCAAAGTGGGATGACATTTTGAAAGCACTTAGCCAGTGAAGCGTCTGCTTCATTCTCAAAAGGGAGCTTCCATTGCATTGACTTTAGAAGAGAAGCAGACTAGTAAGAGCCAAAGGTGCTTTGAGGACTCGCAAATTTTACACAGGACACTTGCTGCTGTTGGCAATTTATGCGCTAGTCCAATATAGTCTCCCTTTTAGTAACTTAAAAAGCGACGGCTCAAAATGCTGAGGTGTATCTGGAATCCTGCCTGTCACCGTGCTGCCTCAGGTCTGCCTAGCAGTATAGGTTATTATTAAATGTGACTAAATGGAAAAATCCACAGCACAGGTAGAAATTTTGCACACAGTTCTAACTTCACTTGCACCATATGCAGCAATACCACCAACACGTGGAGGTGGCAGACCATATTACTAAATTGAAAAAAAGCCACCTTACAGTCATGTCATCTTCAAAATGTAAGTGCTGCAAAGGGAGAACATCTTCTGAAGCTGTATGGTTGGGTTTTGCATGTTGGCCTGGAGAGAAAAGGAGTACCCATGGGAAGGGGGGTGTCAGGGGTTTTGGCCCACTCACCTTCACTGACCCATCTGCAGCAGTGGGGATCAAAACTTGCTGAATAAAAAGGGAACTGGGTTTTTTACCTACTTTTTGTCCAGGAGCAAAACTGTCAAGAGCAGTGCAATACCATAAAGTCTAGTGTAAAACACCACAGACAGTGATGACAGTTTGACTTCTGTGGCTGGAAACTGTAGATCAGTGATCATGCACAAGGACACTTGAATCATGGCAAATGCGAGAATAAAATTTAAATTAAATATTCCTCAGACCATCTGGGACAACAGTGAATACTATTTATTTGTTATAGCAGCACAGTCAATGAACACAGCAGTCGGTCTTTATTTTTGTCTTAGACCACCGCCTTCATTGTTAGTCTAATGCTTATAATTTGTATTCTACACAGAGTCAGGAATGTAAATGGCCTTAAACTTAAGCAGCATTTAGTGCCTAATCCTGGTTGTTCTACCCAGGCCTGACCTCTTAAACTCAACAGTTTCATGGGGGGAATCTAGCAGAGGCATTAGATAACCTTTCACAGATAAAGTTTCTTCTTTAATTAAACAATATCCCTGAAAGTACAAATCACTTTCTAAGAGCTGAGAGACTGCTGTAGACACACCAGAAAATAAATAGGGTAGCTGCCGTCTCCCCAGTAGTATGTCGAGCTGCCTTTTATACATCTTCCACTTGATTTCCCGATAAGCCCTGAAAATGCATATTCAGTGCAGCAATTTATCCTCAACGCTTCAGTGCCAAAATGTCTTAATTTGCCAATTAACACTTCACCACCCTCCAGCAGGGCCATCACTTTCTTTACGACTGTTCAAGCAGCGGAGGGATTGTGCTTGCTCACTTCACAACTTGGTACTGCCAAGGGGGTTACGTAAAGGTGAAAGTCGTTTCCATTACAAAGTTCTCAC
The DNA here is from genome assembly GCF_000687285.1 of Phaethon lepturus. Lineage (NCBI taxonomy): Eukaryota > Metazoa > Chordata > Aves > Phaethontiformes > Phaethontidae > Phaethon > Phaethon lepturus. Next base: position 1,474 of record NW_010576178.1, on the reverse strand, counting down.
TTACAGAATAAGAGATTTGAAATAGCTTGTTATTGTCTCAAGTCATCACACTGGCAACAGCTACATGGGCTGAAATTTTTCTGCGCAATTTCTTTGTTTTTTAAACAAATGAAGCAAAAGGGTAAGAGATTAATACCTTCAGAACAGAAGATGTAGTATGGCTCCTAAAGCAGCAAGAACCAGAACTGGAGAGAAGGGAAAATGGGAAAACTACTGATTAGACTTAATTTTTTTGTCTTATCAGACCATTAATGACTCTCCTTCACACTAAACCACTATCAAGTGGGATATTTAGAGCTTTTTTCTGTTTATAGCGTTTCACATCCTGGCCACAGAAAGCAGAGTCTAATGTTCAGTCAGGCTGTAGCTGTATTTCCTCAAACAGCATTGTAACCTTCCTTGCTCCGCAGTGCTGGTGAATCTTCCAAATAATTAATTTGTAAATAATAAAGGTCTATCCATGTGCATACCTCCTTAAAGCAGTTGCATACTAATTCTTAGTAACTTTTCATGATCATATTAAGTAGCTTACTTTAACAGTCTAACCTTGAGAAGAGTGAGAAGGCAATAAACATATTACATCTCTTACAGCTTTTAAGGTGAGTTTGCTTCAGTTCATTCTCTGGGTGTTTCATTTGAACCAATTTTGTCTTATAAAAAGTGACTGTAACATACCAGAGTTTAAGTGTGATTCTTAGTAACATTGTCTTTTTGAAAGAAAAGTAATTTTTCAGTTTTCCCTCAACACCTCGTTTTATTTTAAGGTAAGAAATTATATAATCTTGTTCTCCAATAAGTCCTGCCAATCGCCATGCATTGAATTTTCATTCTAGAGAAAGGTTATAATCTTCATGATTTGAAGTTTTACTGAGGTAAATTTAATTTCACTGAGTTGGATTCAATTTTTCAGTTAGTTTTCTTAGTATCTACTTTTGTTTCCCAGCAGTAAAATCGAGTGTGGGAAACGCTAGCTGTGAGGTGCTAATAAGCTAATTACTCGGGTCCTGCTGATTGCACTCTGGCTGGTCTACAAGAGGAATCGCCATCGGACTGTTTTCCTCGTCTCCTCTGCACAGGTATGAACTTATTATTTGTTCTGAGTTCTTTGGTAGCCTTATGTCCTGGCACTAGAAGCAATGTTCACATGTTTAGGTATCGGAAAACTTAAATGGTAGAAAAGGAGTCTTGGCATAAGTGTTTGGGACCAGTTTCTGTCAGTTCCTTGATGTTATGTAGCAGCTCAACTTATAACAGAAAAAAATGACTAAAGCGGAAGCTTGATCAAAGTTACAGGGATATCTTAGGATTATAAAGAAAGCTGGTAATATTTTAAGGTAATATTGTAAAATCTCATGTACAGCTCAGAGAACCCATTTAAAGTCAACAAAACCTTTGCTATTGATTGCTGAGAATCAGGCACATACAGGAAATCCTGTAGGCTGGGGAGTCACAGAATCACAGAATCACTAGGTTG
>NW_010576177.1:0-4340 GCF_000687285.1 Phaethon lepturus | reverse complement strand
GCTCTAGACACGGTTCTATTTTATTACGGCAAAGGTGAAAAAGCCACCTCGGCCCAACAGGCAACCAGTAAAATTTATCCCAAAAATAACTCGGTACAAAAACAGGTCTGCTTCAGAATTAAAAAAAACCTTTACAGGAGTTTAAAACCTATCCCAGAACGTAAAAGTAAAACAAATCCCATCCTCAGTATTAGTAGCCACAGCCGCAGCCCCCACTGGGGAGCGTGGAGCGAGATTGGAGTCCTTCCCTGTGCCCGCCGCCCACCGCTTTAGCTGGTGTCCATCTGGAAGAGAGCAGAAGAGAGGAGCCGTCACCACGTGCCCCGCAACATCCCACAGAACCTGGCCCACCCCTCCAGAGGCAGTCCGGCCCCAGTGAAGCCCCGCAAGGCCCCGCCACTGCTGGACAGGGACACACGGGTTCAAACCCCAGGTGGTTCAGGTGCCAGCCTGGGAGTGTCCACCGCAGCGCATCAAGGCATGATGGCAAACTGCCCCTCCCCCAGCCAAGTCTTTGCAAAATAACGCTATTTACACATCCCCAATGCCAAAGACCGTTCCTAAAACACCAGACGTTCCCATGCCAGTTTTTTCTGTAATTCTGCTCATCTGACTTCTTCCATCCTATTGCCTCGGTCTTATAACATTCCTACAACACTGACTCCATCGTCATCACGTGCACACTTGACCTCAGTTCTCTATCAAGATTTTAACCTGGCTGCGGCACAGATATCCAAGCTAATTCTGAGGGAAGCAAACAACATGCATGGCTCCGTGTGTTACAGACTCCTATCTGCCATCAGCATCACTGACCTTTCTTCTGTCAGCATCCCATGTAGTTATTTCACATGTTTTTTTCTTTCTGTTTTTCATTTCTGCAGCCCACTATCTCTGGGTTTTGTTACACAGCTATTGTGCATCACGTCTGTTCCAGCTATGGAAGAGCCTGCCCTACAAGGGCCCATTGCTTGGCTATCAGTAACAGCAGCTGACAAAGCGTTCTGGAAACTAAAGTCAACTACTGGACCAAGGCACTGCTCAGCTTTAGAGGGAGACTGCTTTAGTCCAATGACCTGGAAAACAGCTTTCTCTTTCCCGTCAGCTCTGGGCTGCCCATGCTTCCCAGAACGAGATGCTGCCAGGGAACCTATGGACAGCACCCACACAGCACTTACCCTGGCATTGTAAGCATCCAGCTGTGCATCTAGTTCTTCTGCGGAGAGCTGCTGTTTGGAAGTTCTTCCAGCTCCTCTGCCTCTCCCTCTGTTCCCACCACGAGTACCTCGCCTGTTGCCTCCACCACCACCAAATCCTCCTGAACCACCACGGTTTCTGGTCATGCCACCTCTGTTTACACTGTGATTTTTAAAAAGCAACTGTTTTAGTGCATTCCAGTTAACCCAAACAGGCATGCAGAAGTTTGCCAAATGGGAGACGGATCCATGCTTCTGACACGGAGAGGGGCCATTCCCACCCCGCACTGACCAGGCACAGCCACTCCCGCAGCCGTACAGCACCTCACCTCTGTGCTGGTCTCCTCTGTGTGTCAATCTGTGACGTGACCAGCTGAATGTTCATGGGGCGCCCTGGAGGAAGAGCAGTCCATGAGCCTGTGTGCGGGACACGGGCACGCGGGCTGCTCCAGCCAGCCAGTGAAATACGCTATGGAGACAGCCACGCAGACTCACCGTCCAAGGGGACTCCGTTGTACTGCTTCATCGCTTTCAGAGCATCTGCCTTCCTTTCAAAATGCACGTCCGCTGTCCCTAGACTGCGGCCAGATCTGTCATAGTGCACAGCTGCCTTCTTCAAGGTCCCAAACTCTGCAAAGAGTTCCTGAGAAAGAGGGGGAGATGAGCATACACGTCCATCAGTGCTGCAAGCAGTGCACAGCCAAGAGACAGCCCTGGCAGTTCCCCATACACAACTGCTCTCAGCGATCATAGGTGCTTTTCAAAACATCACGGACAACTCGGAAAAAGCACTGGTGAAAGAGGGGAGCACAAGCCCATCAGAAGGATTTCAGAAAGTTGCCACAGGTGGCAAAACCAAGCAGGACTTCATATTCACCACTTGCAGCGTGCATATCTATAGCCAGTGAAGCAGACTAAAGGGAAACTGCTTTTTGTTGAGGCTGAGTGAATGGGGTGACTGTTTAAAAATAATCCAGACCCTGATCCATTTCACAGAGGAAGAATGACCTGTATGAATGCAGGAATTCATGAGATGATCACAGTTTCATTATACTCGACTTTTTTTTTTTTTTTTTTTACTTAAAACTTTACTAGACCAGGTGCAATTTAAAAAACACAGCCCGTTAACAATATACCCCAAAAATTGAGATTAGGAAAGTCCTCTACTGAAATATATCATTTGCTGTCACAAAGGATGGAAACAAAGAGGCAGCACTGGAGCCACCAATTTTGTTTCACAGGTGCTACATTCAGCAAGTCAACAAGGACATGTCACTTTTGTGAGTTTCTGCTATACCCCATGCCTCAAAAGCTCAATGTCTACACCAGAGCTGCCAGGTGCCCAAAGCAACAGGCCGCCTTCTACGTATCTGCTGCAAAGCCTCACCACCACGCAGCTGTCTCTGTGAGTTACTGCCCAAGCATCTGACGGAACACTATACATGTTCTTCCACTTCCTAAGAAAGCAGCACTTAGGCAGGGCTGCAGGCCAGCTCCTCCCTTGTACTCATTCACCAGAGCACTCAACAGAAGCTTTCTGGAACAGAGCGCAACACAGGTGAGGCAGTGCTCAGCTACTTCTCCAGAGCCAGCTTCTCTTTGCACAGCAAAGAACATGGGTTCCTCTCGAGCAGTAGCGAATGCTCAGGGAGTGACACTGCACAGCTCCTCTGAGAGCAACACACATTCGAGGTTCCTTCCAGCCAATACACCACCCGAGCTACACTGTACCACATTAATGATGCAATTAGCATAGACAAAGACAACAATCACCACATCTGAGGCAGCATAATTTTATGGGATGGGCAGTAACAAATAGGCGCAAAGCCATTAAGTCAGCTTTGCTGCTAAATAAACTACAGGTGGAAGTTCATCCACACCTCAGCCCAAGCCAGTGGCAGAACAGACGAATCTCAACTGCCACACAAAGCAGAGGAGCTGATTAAACTGAGGTGACTTCACAGAGCCACGTTTTACATATCGGGACTTAGCTAAAACAAACAAGAAACTTATTTAAACCAAATCTGAACTTACACGATGAAAAGAGGTGTTTTTAAGTGCATTACCCAGTAACTAGGTGACCTGAAAAAGCTCACTTCCAATTCCCCAGGCACAGCCAGACCAGCATGTGGAATAACTGGAATGAATTAACTGATGAAGAAAGCATAAAAGTAGTTGTTTGGTTTTGTCTAGTAAGGACGCGAGGACCAGAAGCCAATTTAAAAGGAAGCGCTTTGCAGCACAACTGAGCCAGCAGAGCCCTCATTAGGGACGCTCCTGGTATTTGAAAATGTTTATTTCCGCACAATTCACAAACCACTTGTGACCATGCCCTCACAGTTGGGTGGGAGCACCATGACTCAACCCCTCCTGACCCATGCAGCCAGAGACAGATCGCACCATACACCCAACTGAAAGAATCCAGCAGGTTCTTACCCATGGCACGGCTGTAACAAGGGATACACCCCAACAGGTAACTCGGCTAGAAGATTTAACACACCAGGTACCATAGACGCTGCAGCGTAGGGGAGCGTGCTCTCCCTCACCAATAAGTCTTCCTGGTTACATTGATGGATGCATCCGTGGGAACACCTCGACACTCAACAGAACATGACTTTAGCAAAGCTGTGCAAACAGCTCCCATAAAAACAGGCACGCAAATGTACATGCAGTACGATTATGGAATTTCAGCAGTTACACAGACCTTAAGAGTTTACACAGTTTACGCTAAATTCTCTGGTCACAGATGGATTCAGACAAACAGCAGCATTTTCCTACATGTGCACTGTGGCAGAGCCATTCACAATGCGATTAGCTACCGCCCTGCAGAAGGCGGCAGCTCTTCTGAATTGCAGCCCCCTTGAGACCACCAGAACCACTGCAGGACAGACACTTGCGGCACACAGCCTGTCACCGACACAGACCTAACTCACGTGGGGATCTTCTGTCCTGGGCGCAGATAGGAGCTGGCCCTGCAGAGCTCCCACAGGTGCCCAGTGCACCCAACCCGGACACTATGAATTAAACCCCCTGTGAACACCCCCTGCACACCCAACAGGACTGCTCCTGAGCTCCCTACCTGAATGTCTGCATCTGAAACGCCGAAGTCCAGGTTCGAGACGAGCAGCTTCCCACCGGTCTCCACGC
>NW_010576176.1:0-5791 GCF_000687285.1 Phaethon lepturus | reverse complement strand
TTCGAGGCAGCCGTGACACCGGTTTCTTGGAGGAACTGCGAAAACTTTTCTATTTGCAGCGAAAAGCTGAAGTTCTGTAGTTTCGGTTGCTCCTCAGCTGAGCTTCAGATCCACATTTAGCAATGTTAAAATAAAATTTTAAACCCGTACACAGCAGGCGGCTCTATTGATCCTTGCTGGTAATGCCACCTACAACTCTGCACGGTATCTTTTGCTCCCGAGACGTGACACGAACTCTCCTTCTAAACCTTTCTAATGCGTAAGATTCTTTTTTCTACGTGCAAAAAGAAGGCTGAAGATTCAAAATGGCAACCATTTTCCTCCTACTTTGAATGATTGTAAAGCAAGTACACGATGCATACCAGGAGTATGCTGTATTATGCTTTATGCCCCGCCACCGCTACCACCGTGAAGTCTCTATGCTGTAATTTCTCTGTAGTTACAGTCTTAGAAGCCCACAAGAGTTTGCAGACTTGAAATTTGTGATACATTAGTTTTCCCCAGCATATGCCTAGCCTCTTGGGAAAAAAAAAAAAATTTGTGAAGGACCAGATTTCTGCTTGTGAAATTGCGATGAAACCACTGAACTCTGACCATTAAAGCAGAGTGCATTCCACATTAGCCTATAGCAACAGGATATCCTGATAGTCAGCATAAAGGGGATAAAAACACCAGCAAGTAAACCTCAGGATAACTCAAACCACTCCACTTAAAGTATGCAGATATCAATTCATTTTGCTCATTTTAATATTCTTCTGTCCTTCCTGATTTAATACACAGTTTTTGTTTGCCTTCAGAAGAGGTACCCAGGAAACCCAGACACCGAATTTTTGTATCAAACAAACAGCACGGTTTTGAATGTCATGTCCAGAGAGGTGAAAAATGAGTTCAGTACCAGGGCAGCTATCTTCTATATAATGACTCTGTGGAAACAGTACTATTCTGTTAATTACTACATCCACCAAGATTCATGCAAAAACCAGGTCTCCTCATAATGAAATGAACTTTTATCCCTGTCTGCACTCACAGATTTCTGTTACTCATTTCTTCCTACATGCATGAATAGTAAATACTAAGGAATTTTGGCATAAATCCAACTATTTCCCCTTTTGTGAATAATCAGTTTCATACTGTTTGTGGGTGTGAACAGGCTGAATCCCTACCTTTGTGCTGAGAAAACATGCAGACCTGGAATTAGTATCCAAGCTTGAACTCCTCTTGGAGACAGATTTTATTCATCACACAAAAAACTAACAAAAGCAGTACAGCCTAACCTTCAGACTGAGCTTCCTCTCCAAGCTTGTCTATTCATAGTATTTCCTTCCAGGAATTCCTCTATCTTAACTCACTGAATTCTTCCTCTTACTCATGTTTCCTTTATTTTAAGGGTAGTTAATGAAACTGCATTTGCCATAATAATTCAGCAGAACATCAGCAGCTTTGTGCAAGATCTCGACACTTGTGAAGAGGGTGGGACAACAAGAGCATCCTGTCACCCCTATCTGTGTCCAAGAGCGGTGGTGCTGACAAATGACTAGCTGACATCTTACTGTTCTTCTTTTCAGTCTCATAAAAAAGACCGCTCAAAGGAGAACGAGTTTTATTCAGCTGAGGTTTTATTATTTCTCTGTATTTCATCAGCCCTAGCATTAATACGATATTGTGGTGATTTAACCTAGGAGTGTGGGAATTACTGAGGGATGTGCTTATTTTTCTAACAAAAGTTCAGGCATGCTATTATTAGCAATCTATGGTATGTCATCAATGTCAAAGGCCAAATAGTTTCTTGAAATATTTAGGAATCAAGTATATTCTGAATCTAAGCAGTCTCTGTTCTCACTCTGCCATTCACATGCACACATGGGAGCATGCTGCAGAAAGACTCCATCTTGCCGGCATGCTCCTGAACACTCCCAGCGTGTCCATTTTGGTAGCACACTCAGGTTCTCAGCAGCACAAACATATGCTTCTGAGAGCAGCCTCACCTCGCCAGTGAGCAGTTCTCAAGGCTCCATCTCTCTCTGTACAAATGCTGGACCTGGGAGCTTGAACCCAACCTGTTTTAGAGGCCAGTTTCCACTGCGTATGATTCCTTGCATGTATAAGCATATGTGCCACTTTAGTACCTCAGTAAAACTCAGCCAGCTGGCTTAGCATGTCACCAAGAACACCCAAAGAAAACACCCAGAGGGTCTCAACATGATGTCCTTTAAGCCATTGTGTCAACAGGTTGTGGGTAGATCAAGGAGAAGGGGTGTTTCTTAACAGTCCCAAGACCTGTCTCTGAGAGCAGTGTAGATCTACCACATCACTGCGATGGTCAGCCCTTATCAGCTCTCTGCTTCTTTGCAGACTTTTGGATTGAGCTTTCCCTTTTACATTTTATGAACAGAGAAGGTGACCAAGTTAAAAAACAACACCAAGAGAAGTAGCTGTTCTTCCATTTAAAACTGGCGATAGATTTTCCAGCCAAAAACTTTCCTCTTATCTTTGTCATCAGGGTCATTGACAGAAAATACTAGTGACAAATGCAAGACACTTAACAGAAATCAAGAGGTAAGACAGCAAAAAATCAAGCCCAAACTTTTTCTTTCCCAAGGAAAGGGTTAGGTAATACTATTATCTCATTAGAAGCAGTGACCATCTGTTATGCCTTGTAGAAAGACTGGCAAACAGTGTTAAAAACATTCATTACATGCAAGAGAGAAGAGGAAAAGATGTTTATTTAGCAAATGTTAATGTTTCCGAAAGATGCTTGAGTCTGGAATTTATCAGCATTTGCTAGAGCTCAACCTAGAGGACAAGCTTCATCAACGCATATTGTCATCAGGCATTAGCAAACAGTCCCATCTCCATGTGAAAAAACAGTGATTCAGTACAGCTCTTCCAACCACAATACTGGGTGCAGCATCCTCCGTAAACTATGATATATGCTTTTTTATATCCCCTTCCAGGAAATATTTTATAGCACCTCCCCTATCTGCTAGCAATGGCTTTTTTTTTCTGTGTGGTATGAAGCTAAAAGGTCTTAAGAAATAGAAAGACAGGAGGCCTTTCCATCAGGAACAGGAGGCTTTAAACTTTTACAGGAAAATTTTATACAAGAAGAACGAGTAATGTGATTACATGTCAGAAGAAAACTAAAATAGTTTGTTAATAAAGACAACGTTAAGAAGCATGTGGTGTATGTGCAAAACAAAGTAAGTCACTGTATCTGTTTTGATTGGCTGGTTGCTTCTCAGAAAACATATCAATACTTTAGAAAAAAAAAGCACAGTGGAGCTTGCCTGCTGCTGCTGTGGCTGCCAGATGTCATCATGGGTACTCTAATGGGAGAAGAGAGGATGATGCTAAATTGTAAACCGAGATTTCCTGTGAACTTTGATTTGAAGTTAGTCCTACAATAGAACAAGGATATAAGCTTCTTTCTTCAGCCCCTCCATAAGAACAGCTACTCACCTATATTGTTATTTTCACTCTACCCCTCACCATAGCCCAAATCAATTACTTTTTGTTATAGTGCTGTTTTGCCACAGCATAACTTAATGAAAGCAACAGCTTTTCTATTATAAAAAAGAGGGGGAGGAGGGAAGAGTAGACACAGCCTAGTTAAATATGTGTGTGCGTATATACTCAATGTATGCAAAATGTGTATATACACACACACAAAGCTCCATTCAAATGAAAGAGTAGATGTCCACCGGCTGATCCACTGTCCATGCATAATGCAGAGCAGTAGTTCTCCAAAATCAGAACTGGCATAGAAGGATAGCAGGGATATATATAAGTGGGAGAAAACTTTCCCACGTGTGCCTCATTCTACGCTCCCACAAGTAAAAAAACCTCTTAGAATAAAATTTTGTTTTGTTCATGGTTGGTAAAAAGGCTGAAGGCAAGCTCTTCCCCTGGACTTCATTTGAAATTAGGGGGATTTAACAATTTTGGGGATAAAGCACAAGGTTGTCCCAGTAGTAATCTACCTTTTCATGGGCTTGTTTATGAAAGCTTGGAAAGGCAGGTGAGACCTCCGGCATGTCACCACACCATGCCTCACGGCTGTGTGTGTCCCGTGCAGGTCCTGACCATCAGAGACCCTCACTAAGGAACCATATTCACCAGGCCAGGAACTGCAAAACCCTACACATGTGGTTGAGAAGACCGTGTAATTTTTATGATCGCTCTCTTAGGTACACCGCACTGCTTTCTGCTGGCTTCTGAATTTCCCATAAGCGATTGCACATTTGTGATTTATACATACCTATCTTGAAACAGCTTAAAGTGGCCATAAGATTTTGTTTCCTTCCAAATTTTTAGCAATAATTAAATTTAATAGGCTTTAATATTTGGATCCATTTCAAGGGAATGAGGATACACTGGAGGCTGTGGGAAGGGGCGTATGCTCTCTGAATGAAAAGAGCACATGGAAATGCTTTTATCCCATTAGCACAGGCACAGAGGCTGCTGTAATACAGCTGCAGCTGCTGGAGAAGCGTGTGCAGGCTGAGATGAGCTCATGGTTGGGTCCAAATGGGACAAGGAACCCGATCTCTTTTTAAGGAAAGCGTCTCAAGGGAGAACAAGCTGTTCTCTGCGTAGTCCCTCCATCTCTGCTCTTCTCAAACTTTCTAGGGGTTTAATGTCGAGCAGTCACTCATAACCACTTTTGAGTGCCCATGAGTCATTAACTTTTGCTCAGTATCCCACATCTCGTTACCACTTTGCATGCCACAACCACCCAATTTAACCCAATGTGACGCTTGAGTGAGCAGCAATAACAGTGTAAGAGTCTGGAGCACAAGTGACTGACACACACAGCGTAGAAGCAGTACCAGCTGCTGTCACAGGGGCTATATCCTTGGCCATCTTTCTCAGGGAACTTTCAAAGACTGGAAGGGTCCTTTTGGTACATTTTAATACCATAACTGAGATGTTACTCTGTGGGATAATGAGGAGTTGCCGTTTCTTACAGTTCTGTCACAAGGCTCAGGCTATTTGATCTTTTCTGTGAAGGCTCAGTTCCAGATACCAAGTCATTATGTGAGAACTGAAGATTTATTTTCTTTTTTAAAAGGGATTTAACCTTTAGACTGTTGCAGAGGGAGAGCTGACAGTCTGACCTGAATATAACCCCACAATTTGAAAGCCAGAGGCTAGAGAAAAGGAATGCAGAATTGTCTTTAACACGTTATTATTTTTAAGCTAAAATATTATGATTGTGAAAGAGGTGGAGCCTGGTAGGAGGTTGATGCCTTTTGAAAGCTGGCCATCCTCTGCAGGTAAGAAAAGACCCCTCACGCCAGCCTAGGCAGCAAGCTGCCGGAGGGGCAAAGGTGTCCCGCGACAACTGGAAAGGCTGCTGCAAGCTCCCTCCCTGCGCAGAGGAAGAGCAGACGCAGAGGAGGTTGTGTAAAACACAGGTTAAATACCTGTCGCTTTAAACAGCCTCCTGCCCCCGTGTCATTCACGAGCTTTAGCTCAGGCTTTGCAATCTCTTCAACTGCAAGGCACTGCAGAAATCTCTGTTTCTGAAGAGAACCCACAAACCATCCCGTTTCACACACCCAGGGCAGGTATCAATAAGGCACTAACCACGTTGCTCATCTATACATTACCTTTTTAAAAACAATGTTAATTGTATAGTCAACATTACCAGCATTTTAATTAAGACATTCATTATCTTCCCTCTTGACTTCCCCTGCAGCCAAACACTGGCAAAAGCTGCTGTGTGAGTGTCCGTGTGGGTACGGTTCTGGGCTTTCTGTTTTTTCCCTTTTTGGCCAGCATGGCACAG
>NW_010576175.1:0-5782 GCF_000687285.1 Phaethon lepturus | reverse complement strand
CTGCCAGCTCTCTCAGTACTCTGGGGTGGATAAGTTGAAGCAGTTAAAACAAGTATGAGTAAAAACTGTGAGAATATTCTACTAAAATAAGGTTTCATGGATATAATTCCTCTTCCCCAGTTGCACATCTCTCAAATGAAATACTGACGTTCTCAGTAACTGAAGTTACAAAGAAAAGAATGGGTAACATAAATGGCTAAAGAAAGTCTTGACTCACAGACTAAAATTACAATCAGTTTCTAGCATGGTAAAAAATCCTCAAAAATCCATTGTATCAATGTAAGCACCACAGAATTATCAAAAAATTCCACAGTCTACTCAGCCTTCTCTCTTCCTCTCCCACTGGAAGTCTTGTTTTCTCCCCAAGGCTAAATAAAAAGTTTTTCCCCTCTCTCTCTATATGCAAATACTAAATTCCAAAGTACCCTAAAATTATAAATGTAACTACTTCATCTCTTCCATATAGTTTAAATAGTCCTGAAAGACTGAAACTGACTGCAAATTTTTCTTTCTTTTTGCAATCACTCGCCAAGAAATTCTGATTACATACCATTCCACATCACTGAAGTTGAAAATAATTAATTTTGTTCTTTTTATCTGTCAAATAAAACGAACAAATGCATTTGTTTGCCCATTCTACAAAAAGCACCGCTTTAATATTAACCACTCTGCATTTCACTAGCATGCTCAGAACTGCACAGAAGAATATGTCCAACCAGATTCCATTTAAACAATTTTGAAAATAACCTCTAACAGGCAATGCCACCATAGAAAGAAACTAGAATTCCCTGTTGAACCATTAACTTCAGTAAAGCTATTAACCAACTTCTGTATCCCCATTTACAGTATTCCTAAAAAGTCCTTATGGGAGCACTTGTAGAAGGTGTCCTATGAAAGCACTGCTAGCTGATCCAAGGCAAAGTAAGCAGCAGTGACTGAGCTGACATGAGGCCACCTCAGCTCATTCCTTCAGAAGACTATGTAGGATCTCGCCATGCATGAGGCAGCCTAGCCAAGATAGACATTGCTCAACTTAGTAAGCCGAGCAGAACAAAGACAAAAGGATTCAAGATCTGGTAAGACAATGCTGAAAGCAACAGTAAGACAAGCTGGACAAAAAGAGTTTAGATGTTTAGACATCTTATGGCAAACTGACAAATCCACAGAACTCAAACTACCTTTCACCTAGAAATATTACAACAGAGCCGGAAAGTGAGCACATTAGAGATATATGAGAATGATTATGATTACTCTGTAAACAAGGTGTATCACAGGCATGTTATACCAGTAGATGGTGCCAAGATTTATATGCAGAGTCCCACAAACCAAGCCACAGTAGAAGCAACATTTCAGAAGGAAGATCAGCAAGAAACTTGACTTTTCACATCAAATATACAGTCTTATTATTATCATCTGGAGGAACAGATTTTACATGTCGGACAACTACTTCGATTCTTCTGAATTTTGATATTATAATGCACAGTCACAGCTGAAATGAGGGGAAGCACTTAAAATGACACTTCTTCCCTTAGAGGAAAGAAAAAGCATTACCGGCAAAGTTCAGTCTACAACAACTCCTTTGCTTACAGAACATACTATATTGGCTTCAAATTGCCCAGCTACACTCAAAGTGTGGTGATCCATTTTCAGAAAGGGGTACTGAAGATTCTCCTGTTGGCTATTATACAGAAGGGGTATTCCACTCATTTTTATCCTGTCAACGTTGGCCATTTTTCACTGAGAACATACAAGAAAGGTATCTTTAGTGAGAAGTTCTTGTTTTTCATAAACATCTTTATAAATAACTGAAAAAAGGGGGTGGCTATAGCTCCTTTCCCACACATTTTCTACTGAGCCTCCCTGTTAGCTCACAGTTAATAATATCCTTCTCCCTAAAACAATGCTGAGAAAAGCAGTAAGCCGACTTGGGCAAAAAAACGCCAGCCTTATGACAAGCAGAACCAATTCTTGGAATTCATCTTCCCTTGCAGCCAGAAGCTAACTCACAGCCTGCAGTCTCCATAATTATCTGAGGTCAAGAATCTCCCCTGCAACAATTTTCCCTCCCTTTGGCAAATCTGGCCTAAATAGAGAAAGCCCAGCTCAGAGAGACAGGTAATTGGATGGTTATGATGATGTTGACTGACCAATGGGATAAATCTAAAGAATAATGAGTTTAAATAGCAGGAGTATTTTATTACAAGAAATTGCACCATGGGAATCATGGTAAAAGCATTTCTTACATTCTAATACATCAAAATATACACTGTGGTATCTTAACATCCCTACTTACCTACAATCATATGTAATTCATGCATATTGTTAAATATCTAAGGAATTGTGAGCATAAAATGATCAATAACTGCTGTAGTTAATAAAACGTGGGAAAAAGCATTGCAAGTTGCATCAGGTTGACAGTTCTACTACATTGCTAAACTACCTGCTTAATTTCCTGTTACTGTAAATAGTAAGCATGAATCTTTCCTTTCTTCCCACTCCTGCGGTACCTCAAACTATCACACCAGCTACGTTTAGAACTAGACTAACATTCAAAGCAAATGTAAGAAGTGCCTTCATCCCTTACTGTGCATAAGCGAGAAAAATCATGCAAACCTCCACATCTTTTTTAAACACCTGTTCTTAATACCATGTGTGATTTTATGACAACTCACACCAGAACCTGTATTTATTGCAGCTTATAAAACTTCAGAAATAAAAAGCTTTCAGCAGGGAGTAAAAAGTTCTTCCAGTTCTCTTCTTACAACATAGATTAAGTTTACAATGCTTGTCATTAAGTTAGAAGAAAGTATGCACTATATTAAGTCCAGAGGTACAGATTTTATTCTTGAGATAACATCTGAACGACACTTCAGAACTGCTTTAGCGGTAAGTTCTTCATCAGACCTTGCCTAACCACCGCTACATTACTAATTAGCCTGTCATGACAGATTAGCAGACAGTCTTTTGGTTCTCAAAGTACATTTCACCATTATTTTGCCTGCATCAAACTTACAGATAAACCTGCATTTCTCAGGAACAATTCTCTGGGAGTTCTTTTATTATTAAGGTTGCGAAATATGGCAGAAATAGACTTCCCATCAAACTAATAAGAACACCATTAATTCTAACTCCTTAAATGGAGGACTAGAGTCTCAGTTATAACCTCAGCAGTCCAGTGTCTTGAAGGTTTTTTTCTTTTGTTAAATTCCAATATTATTTTCCTTACTTGGACACACTGCCAAAGATTCACAGACTTGATTGTGAAAATCAACACTGACTCATGTCACCCTTCCTGTTGAAATATTCCTAAATATCGTAAAAAGAGGATTCAGAAAACAAAAAGTATTAGGACTCCTTGAAGATGACAATGGCTTACCTCCTCTAATCTCTGGGCAACTTAAAGCATTCTTTAATATTATTAGTTTAACAGTTGTCTTAAACAAACATTCTTTTGCCAATCACACCTAAAGAAGAGGTGCACCCCTCAAAAATCTCTGTACAAAGTTGACAGTAAATGGTAAACTATTAAGGATGACCAGGTTCCACAGCAGGAGCATGCTAATAGGACTAGCCAGATGCCAAGGACTGGCCAAACCGAGAAATTTCTCCTTCTGAACTTAGAGATACTCATGCTCCTCAAAACAATGGAAAACAATTTCGTTCCAGATGTGTTCTCTGCAATCCATCACCCTCAATGGTTCCAAAATAATTTCCAACTATTACACAGTACTGATTAGCTGTCCAGCAGACGAGAATGCACAGCTATTACAGCAATACTATCAACTACACTGATGTCCAAATTCATATGAAATTAAGAATAGCTTTTGACTGCCTTCCTGCTTCAGGAATCTGATTTTCAAAAGAAAACTTTCTTGCGGGGCAAGAACAAAAGCAGACCACTCAACTTTCATTCTGAGAAAAGAATCGAAAAATAACACTATTGCTTGACAAGTTTTGGAAGTTTCCCGAGAACATGAGAGCTTACTTTACAGCTGACGTTATCTTATGAAGCTTGCCAAGAAGTTCATCCAGATAATAGCACATTCTCATGGGGCCTCGGGGAAGAAGGGCCCAGGGACACTTTCCGGGAGACTTCATCATTCCCATCTCCCTGGCACAAATCCAGTTAAGTGATGGATAAAGGCAGCAGGCTCCTGAAAGTAGGCTGCCACCAACTGAACAGCCTGCTGCTCCTTCAGTCTCCCTCAGGACACCATGAAAGGGGCCAACAGAAAGTGGTTGTGTGTTACTGGTGAAAATTAGCCCATTGCCTCCTATTTGCTTTTCCAAGAACAATTTGGGATTGAGTGGTTATTTCCCTGTGCTCATACGGTATACAGAGTAATATTTTTGAAACATATCTACGGGTGATCGTACTGGGCAATCACAGTAGGTAAGGTGTTGGCGTCCTCTGCACCTAGAAAACAGCAAATAACCCACCGAAGTAACAGCGGGGTGCTACTGCCCTGCACTGTGAAACTTACAGCATGGACAAGCACGTCTATCAGACTTCGCTCTGGAGGCACCCAATCAAGCAGTGTGATCTTCACTGCTAGGCAGCTGCCTTAGGAAGGAAATAAGTGATCATTTGCCAGAACCTCAGCTATCGCTTCTGAATCTTATTAGTTCAAATCATTCTCACAGATAACGTTACTGATGTTTCAATCCTCTAATGGTCCACAGAAAATTGGCAAGCAGTGCGATCTCTTCCTCATTTTCAACTGCCAAACTACACCAGAAGACAGTGAAACAATTAGGAAAAACTATTTACTAGTTTTCAAAATAAGTCACTGTCAACTTTGCCACCAAGAAAATCATAAATTGAAGGGCAGTCTTCAGCGGAAAAGTATTCTTAACTGTTCAAAATGAGAAGAAAAGCAAGCTATGCTTTATTAAGATGCAGCAGGCTAAGGATTCCTGATAACATACATACAGAATTTACAGTCCTTCATTTATGCACTAAGCCTTCCCCCTGAAAAGATACATACTTTTCAAACAGTTTTGAGTTGCCTTTTTTGAAGAGCTGGAAGAATTAAATGACAGCCCTGACTTCTAAAGTAGGATAAACATTACAAAAGAAACAATGTAGTTGAAAGGTACAGCGAGTATAAGGCTAATACAGAAATTTATTCCAAGAAACGTACACAGTGTTATACTGAAAATAATCTAGGGTGGTAAATAATTTTGGAAATATAATGGAAAATAATCTTATCCAAAGATGAGAAAAAGTCCCTTTATATTATGCTGTTCCCCATACAAAGCTTTTATCACTCAAAGTAAAACAATCATCAGCAGCAGGTGGGAGACAAACTGCATTACACAAATCATAAATAAGACGTGCAAAACGAATTTTTAAACGCCTGTATGTTATTTTATCTTTAGTTTGGACACATCAGCATTAAGCATAACTTCTGCCAAGTGCAAGCCAGACATTTCTTCTCCATCTAGCCTGGCCTTGGAACAAGCAAGGTAGTGATGAAACCTGATCACAGCACGTCAAGTTTCACTTGAAAGGGAAAAAGGAAGCCCCCGCAGGAATTCACTTTAAAGCACTGAACACAACACGGTTTGACAATTTTCTCGTGCCTGCCTGTGAAGCTGTTGCAGACAGTGCTTTTCACTTTCCGTCCTTTCAGCAACACACCAGCACGAGCATTCCTCACTACTCGTTTTGCTACGCTGCAACGTTACTTCTGCTAAGCAAGCCAGCTTCTTTCCCATAAGCGTCCCCGTGCTCGCCTCCTCGCTCGCAGCCCCACGAAGCCAGGCAGGGCCCGCAGCA